>NC_080388.1:54378595-54486095 GCF_028751815.1 Salvia miltiorrhiza
TCGATATTTGACATGAATATTATGGGTTTAAATCTGGAGTTTGCTTTGTTCATGACTTCTTTCTTCCATGAATAAAATGAGTTTGAATATAAACTTGTGTTGTTCATGTCTGGAATATGCTAGGAGTATAACTATGAATACGAGCAAGCCTTATTCATGTGAGTTGTTCATGAGTGATTTTTTGGTTGTATAAATATACCAGTATTTGCGCTTAAAAAAATACTAGTATTTGTTCGTTTCATTTTGTGCATGAATATAATTTGGATATGCGTTGTACTTGTGTGAATATTTAGTGTAAACATGAATATGTTATGGAGTTGTTCGTTGATTACTATAGCTATGAATATATTACGTTTGAATAGTATTTTGAATTGTTCATGTATATAATGTTCGATGAATATAGCGTAAGAAAAAATATTCATCATTATGCATGGCTAAAAACGAATATAAATATTGCTCTGAGTTTAATTCGAGATTTGTTCATGTTTCAATATACATCGATTTTTCATTACTATGCCTAATTTTTCACAGGGTTATACCTCATGCGCCATTTGGAGACTTTTATGGGAGATGGTTCAACAAGTTGGAAGTGTGGAATGTCGTCATCGTCTCCACGTCATATGAGCCGTATGCGAGTTAGATATTGTGGCACAATTTTGAGTTGCGAGTTCAATGATGTGAGGGGGAAGCTGCTGAAATATGCGGCTGCACATTATCTGGAGTTGTGCAAGAATAGAAACTTCAATGCTAACTACGTCTTGCTTGGATGATACAACTCAATTTTCATGAATAAGTGTTAGACATTAAACAATTTTTATGTTTTAGGCCATTTTTCTATAGGTCAAAGACCCGTTATTACATTTGACAATTGGAATCTAATTTATGCATGTTGGTTGTTCTAATTTGTTCACATGTGGTTATGAATAAATATATGTTGAAATTTTTTAATATGTTCCATTGTTCAACACTTAAACATGTGAACATAGACAGAATGGGCATGAATGTTGTTCATGTGAATAAATCTATTTTGAGATTCTTACTGTGTTCGAATGAACAACATGAATATGATTGGGGTGTGAATAACATGAATATGAGCAACAACAACATGAATAATTACATTCATTGTTTTGCTGAATAAAACTATACGCAGTGATTGAACAACTTTGCCGATAAAAATATTCGAATGACCATAAATGTATTTAAAATTACATAAAATAAGAATCAAACTCATGAAACATTTAATCCAATTAGAATTCACTTTTGTTGTTCGACACTTGAATCAAACTCAGTCTGATTTAACTTTTCATCCTCATTTGTTGCCTGAACAATCAGAATTCACTTTTATATTCACATGAACACTAAGAACATTGTTATGTGAATCAAACTCATGAACAACCGATTACTAAGAACATGGAAGTGGAATTCACTTTTAAATCAAACTTAGTAATTGTTATGTGAATCAAACTCATAAAACATTCAAAGTGAATTAAAACATTACAATTCAAGTGTTGAAAACAAAACAATTTAAAGAATATAAAAGAAAACTGAGATCCACGTAAATAATTAAGCAACAAATGATGATGGAATTAAGACATGAACAACCGATTACTAACCTTCGTCAGACATTGTTAAAACTATGCGTAAGTTACATGTTCTAAATGGCTTTGAAATTTTGATTAATAAAAGATAAAATCACAATCATATTTTCGTGAGTTAGTAGGTTAGATTCAAAGATATGTTTGTTTGACCAACATGTAAAATACCATAATTATGTGATATCATTTGCATGAAATAAGGAAAGTAACCGATTTGGTGAATTGATGAAATACATAATTACCCTTTAAGCATATATTTATAGGTTGAATGTGAATAGCATATCCAGTCGTTAGATTCACAAATTAGATGGCTAGGATTAATTCTTAGGTGTCACAAAAATATATCATTCTCACATGACCCTCCCTCTATATATATATATATATATATATATATATATATATATATATATATATATATATATTGACATTTAGTCGTTGATGATCGTTGCTGCGTTTTTTTTTTCAAATCTTAATTTTTTTAGGTTTCGCGCGTGTAATGTATGTGCCCCACATTTACATCAAATGAGCCGAACTCGTTGGCATGAGTTGGGCCCCGAGTTGCAAGGCCTTGCATCGGTTGGCTCGAGCCAACTGCATGAGTAAGCTCTGATAAACTTAACAAAACATCTTCTAAATTGAAATATTTATGAGGCGTTTATTTTTAAGGATTAACCTTGACATATCAAAGTAGTAAGGTTAATTTCTTGTTTACTTTGATGGATTGGAACTTTGGGATATTCCAAGACCTTTGATAACTTCTACTCTCTCCGCCCCATTACAAATGTTCAATTACAAATATCTCATTTCTTTTTTGGCAATAATTTTCTCTCTATATATCTAATATTTAAACAATTTCTACCAACCTCACCTTATCTATTTTCTACACATTTTTTAATTTCCATGCACAAACGTAGTGAGACATTTGTAATAGGACGGATTGAGTATTATTTAATTTAGTTTTGTGTAATTCATTTCTCATTAAAATGGTGGAAACAATCCTTGTATGAAATACTAAAAATACTCAATTATTCATCTTTTAAATCATGCCAAGTAAACACTCTCTTAAGGATTCACACATGGATATCAAATTAGTGCAACTATCAAGGTAAGCCATCACTTAGTGAAGAAAAACTCCAAATTCATTCTAGATGTAAATAAATATGTGAGTGTGCGTGTATTGGCCTACCAGTAAAAAGTTAATGTCCAAGATCTGAGGTTTTGGATTTTAGTCATGCATTGTGCGATCTTTAATTTTTCTTTAATTACTTATATAATTTATCAAAAAAAAAAATTGTGATACATACGAATCGACTGATAAATTCAACATATATTTTAAAAATTCGTCGGGTACAACTAGCGGAGCCAGAGTGGGGGGGGTTGTGGGGTCACTGAACCCCGCTGGGATTTTTCAAAAATTTTAGGGGCATTTTTATCATTTCACATATATATTAATTAAAAATAAAAAATATAGTTCCTATACTAATTTTTAACAGGAAATAATATAACATTCAATCCCCCTAGTCTCTGAAAATTTTCTCATTCTTGTTTCTTCCCTCTCTCAATTGTTTGTGGTGTTAATTTGCCCATTTTCGTGTATTTACTGTATTTACTTCATGGTTAATATTCAATCTGAGCTTGCATAATAATAATAATAATAATAATAATAATAATAATAATAATAATAATAATAATAATAATAAAATAAAATATAATTAAAATATGGACAAAGCATGGTCTTATAATTGATAACCTCGCCATTCGGATTTTAGACAAATAATAATTTTTACATATGTATTTTATGAGTTCTTTCTATTACTATATTCTTTATTTTTATTTTTCAGTGTTGTCACGAATTTTGTTTTTAAGTTCTATTTCTCTGCCAATTTTTGTTTCTTTTTTTTAGATTGACTGAAAAATATATTTGCTATTCATAGAAAGTAGTAAGAAATGAAACGATATTATAATCACACACTCTTTTTTATGGATGGTTCATCTTCAACGATTAATATTGGTCCTATTACAAGTGTTGAACCTGAAGCATCACCAAAATTGCTTAGTACCTTATATCGAAAAGAATGTATTTATGAATGTTACTAATGAAACTATTATGTAGATGTTTCTTAACATGAAAAATAGGATAGCAAAATTATGTTTATTTTATTTTTAGTTTTTATTTATTTAATTATTAATTTCATCGATTTATTTTTTTGAAACCCCCTATGTCGAAAGTGTGACTCCGCCGTACGAGTTGAACGTTTGAAAAAGCTTGAGTGTGTGTGATGTTGGTGCTCACCCCATCATGAAGAGAAGAAAGCTAAAACTGAGATCACTTCAATAGTGATGTTTATTTGCTTAAAAAAATTGGTGAGCTTTACAAGGTACGGTGAATGAGGGCAGTTGTAGTAGATTTGGTTTTGTTTGAGATTGTCGGTTGGGGAAAAGAAAGAGAATAAAGGATTTATGTGGGGATGGGCAATGCCATTAATTCTTAATTCTTAATCAAATATTACAAAAAAGCTACCTCAAAAAACATAAGTAGTTTTCAAGATTAGAATGTGACTATGACCACTTTTCAGAAGAAGCCGCGTCTTCCACAGTAGTTGGAATCTCAAGTCTTATCTCCTTTAAATTGTCTACTTTTGGGGGAATATATATGAATCTCCTATTTTAGTAACATCATCGAATATTGTGATAATTAGAAGCATATACTAAATTTTGAAGAATTGGTTCCGTCGATGGGTAGGTAATTTATGATTAAGAAATTTATACACAGCTATATATATTTTGAAGGTATGAAACGAACACACTAATCATTTGTCCAATTCATCATAACAGGACTATGTTAAGACGTGCTATCAAATCATATTTTCACTATATGATAATCGGTCTATGTAAATACAACGAGTGGCTAGTTATAATAAGAGAACATCCTTACTAATTCCAACTCTAATTTGATTTGAATTTCACCGTGCCCAAAATACACGCATAAAATTAAATCCCTAACACGTATTTGTATGCTCCCTCTGTTCTATTATAGATATTTCACATACAAATGTTTCACTTTCTATAATGGGATATTTCATTATAAATGTCTCTTTCCTTTTCTGGCAATATGTTATCTCTCTATACCTAATATTTAAATAATTTTCACCAATCTACTTTATCTACTAATTACATAGTAGTATTTCTTATTCTCTGTAGGAAATTTGAAATGAGATGAAGAGAGTAGTATTTAAACTTTTAATATTTTCTAAAAAACATATTTTACTTACATTTTTATTTTAAAAACTTTTTAACTTTAAAAACATTATATATTATACCAATAAAATTTGACGACAAAATAATGAATCAAATAATCAGAATATGCATCATTCAATATGAAATTTTAGTCAAACTCTTATACTCTGGAAATTTACCTAAAATCAGATAAAATAACTCATCATTATGTTGCTGCTATCCGTCATAAATCAAACTTTTTTCAAAGTTCAAACGCAAATTGAAAATATTTTTTGAAAAATGTTGAAAGTTAAAAACACAAATTATGTGTGATTTAATTGTTTTATCCGAAGATTACAAAGTGATCGAAATTAGTGCTCTCCGCTTCCTGTCTGGCAGCAACAAATTGAATGATCTAGTGGAAGTGCTCGAATCTCTTCAAGATCCAGTGGTGTATGCACTCATTCCACTAAAATTACTGCTAGCTTGTGAAGCAGTGTCATCATCAAGATAGCCCCAGATCTCTCCTCAGATTTAATCGTTGCAGCAAGTAATAATCTTCTCTGGCGGAGCTCCAGCAGCAGATCGGCGCGACCTCTGAGTGAAGCAGATCGGCGCGACCTCCAGCAGCAGATCTCCAGCAGAGAAAGAAGCAGATCGGCGAGACCTCCAGCAGCATATCTCCAGCAGCGGCGCAACCTCCAGCAGCAGATCTCCAGCAGCAGATCGGCGCCGGATATCCACACCATTGGCGCGACTTCCAGCAGTAGATCGTCGACGGAACAAAGCAGATCTCGGGCGACCTCCAGCAGCGGATCGACGCCAAACACAGCAGACCTCCAGCAGATCTCCGCCGGAAATCGGGATTTCCAATCTCGGATTTTCTCTGCACCTGTCATATCGGATCTACTCGACGTCGCCGTTATCGTCTGTACTAGCAGATCGGCGCCGATCCCAGCAGACCTCCAGCAGATCTCCACTACCAGCAGACCTCCTGCAGCAGAACTCCAGCAGATCTACGCCGGAAATCGTTGGATTGAGCCGTTTTGATTATATATGCTGCCAAATTAACATTGGTAGTTTAAATGGAATGGAGAGAGGTTAGGAAAAGAAGGGTTGGCCAACCCTTTTCTGAGAGAATACCGGCAAGGCACCAAAGATATCCAAATCCTAGAAACACAAGCCTCAGTTCGAGAAGAACCTTCAATGGAAAATACGGTGGTAGATTTGGGCGGCAATCGACGGGGGGGGAGTGGAATGGGAGGGATAAGGCGATCACCACTTTCTTCGTCAACAATTTGCCAGACGGCTGCAGCGCGGATTTCCTGAGAAGAAAGTTTGCCACGGTCTTGGAACCTATCGAAGTTGTTTGTCCAAAAAAGAGGGATTTGCGTGGGAAAGCTTTCGGTTTTGTTAGGTTCGGGGGGGTGAGTTTTCCCGATAAGTTACTTGCGGATCTGAACACGCTATGGATCGGCAGTTATAAAATCAGGGTCTATAAACCAAGGTTTGAGCGAGAACTGAGGGCTGAAAGGCGGGAGGATTTGAAGCTTGAAGGAGTGGCTGATAAGGGTCAGGAGAAAGTTCGTGTTTTGGAGAGAGCGGATAGGAAAGCTGGAATTTCCTTCAAAGATATTCTCACGGGGAACGAAGGAAAGGAGACACGAGCAGAAGAAGTACTTCACTTCAAGCCAACGGAGGAGGAGAAAGCTTGGATACTTGGGGCGGTTACCGGTCTTCTGAAAAATGAGTTCTTGTGGGAAGAGGTCAAAGACGAAATCATCGGAGAATGTTCGGGGAAATTGAAAGTTTCGACACTTGGAGGGAATCTCGTTCTCTTTCAGAGTGCATGCGGAGATCCAACTGAAGAAATCCTTAAAGAGATGGACGAATGGTTTCAGTTCTGGTTCTTGTGGAGTAGGAAATGGAAGATAGGCGATGTTTCGCATCAAAGAGTGGTCTGGACCAAATGGGTGGGTGTGCCTTTACATGCATGGAATCCTCGTTTTTTCAACAATGCATGTGCTAGCTTTGGTGCGGTACGTAAAATTCATGAAGGCACCGCGACAAATGAAAAGTTCGATGAAGCCTTCATTCAGGTTGCCACGGGCCTCTATTCATGCGACAGAATTTTGGATTGCGTGATCGAGGGAACGTGTTTCAAAATTCGTGTCGAGGAGGTCCGAGATGCACCCAATCTCTGTGACGGATGTAAGGCGAAGGAGGAGAGGACGGAATCGGACTCCGATTGGTCTTGGGAGGAGGACTCAACGGGGCCGGCAGATGCTATTATCGAGGATGAGGACAAGCAATCTTACAACAGCGGCGGGGTTTCATTGTCCCAAGGAACAGTCTCTTCGCTTCCACCATCGCGTGAGGGGGGTAAAACAGAGGTTCTGATATCCAATGATGAAAATGCGGCGGAGGTTGTTTCGTGCGGGAAAAATGTGCCTAAAGGGAATGTGGGCGGCAATGTCAGAGGAAGACCTGTTGGGCCGAAACAAAGGATTCCCAGGTCAGGCCCAACCGAAGCCCAGTCCAGTAAAGAAGATGAAGGCCCACATCATCTAGAGAGTGGCCTAGGAAATCAGGAAGCATTTTTGGCCCAGCCCTTTCTTGAATCTTGCGGTTTGGTCTCCCAGAGCCACCAAACAAGTGGAAAATCAGCGTCTCTTTTTGAGGAAGAAGTCACAATGGGAAGAGAAAATGGATTTGCGGAAGGTCAGGTGGGAGAGAGTTCATCCTGTCAAGTTTTTGCCAAAGAAACGAGGCTTTCAGCCGAGTCTGAATCGGAGAAAGACAAAGAACGCGAGGGCCAACCACGACAGTCAGAAGGTGAGGAGAGAAGACTTTTTCTTCAGGAAATGACCGAGAAAGATACCGCTGGTAAAGCTCTCGAAAATAACAAAAAGAAACAGAGCAAGAAATCGAAGAAGGTGTGCAAAACACAGGGAGAAAACAACGGTTGGGGAAACTTCATTGCGGATTTGGAAACCGAAAGTTTGGAAATCTGGAAATTAGGGAAAGCTTTGGGGCTTTCAAGCCAACTTACAGATCAGGAGATGGCTGCGCAAATTGAGGACCAAGAGGAAGGCAGCGTGAGGACAGAAGCTGGGAGTCAACCAAGTAAGTGTTCATGAATTTACTGTCATATAACATTCGGGGCCTTGGGAGTATTGGGAAACAGAAAGATGTTAGTGAGATTGTAAAAATGCAAAAGATTGACTTCTGTTGCCTTCAAGAAACAAAAATGACTGAGTTTGATTCATTGATGTGTAACTCTTGGTGGGGTTTTGATAATTTTGATCTTGCGGTTCGGAATTCTGAAGGGCGGTCTGGTGGTTTGGTTAGTGCTTGGAATAAAAACGTTTTCCAAGCTTCTAGCAAATGGGACGTGAGCGGGGCTGTGGTGGTGAATGGAAAATGGGTTCAAGATGATGTTGGGTGTTGCATCATTAATGTCTATGCACCAGCTGCTTCGGAAGAGAAATCTAGACTTTGGGATGTTATAAAAAATATAGTGGAACAAAATGCCGATTGCGGTGTCTGTGTGATGGGGGATTTTAACGCGGTGCAGGAAGCGGGAAGAAAGAGTCGGAAGCGGGGATTCTTATGGGGCAGCAGATGCAAGAACCTTCGACAGCTTCATCGGTGATAGCGGCCTTACAGAAATCAGATCTCAAGGGCGCAAATTTACGTGGTTTAAGCCGAATGGGATGTGTAAAAGTAAACTGGATAGGTTTTTGGTTAACGACGCGTGGTTGCGTCAATGGGAGGGGTCGATGGGACGTGGTCTGCAACGCACCATTTCGGATCATTGCCCTATTGTTTTGGTGTCAAAAGCAGAAGATTGGGGACCAAGGCCTTTCAGATTCCTCAATGTGTGGGTGTCACATCCGGAGTTTGAACAACAGGTTAGGAAAGTGTGGACAGCGGACGGAATGACGGGATGGAGATGCTTTGTGGTCAGTGAAAAATTGAAGAAATTGAAAACGGAACTGAAAGAATGGAATAAATCCACTTTTGGGAATATTGATGAGAAGATACAGGTTTTGAAGACTGAATTGCAAACTCTTGACCACAAAGATGAAGAGCATGGAATTGAGGAGTCCGAAATCATTCGAAGAAATGAAATCCAAGCGAATATTTTCCTACAGCTGAAAGACAAACAAAGGGTCTTGCAACAGCAAGCTAAGGTTCGGTGGCTCAAAAGCGGTGATCTTAACACGGGATTCTATCACCGAGCGATTCTTGGGAGAAGGAAAAAGAATGAAATCTTGGGATTATACTTTGGAAATCAGTGGGTGTCTAATCCAGGGGAGGTCAAATCCAAAGTACGGGAACATTTCGAAGTATTCTTCAAAAAAAGGACACGGGTTCTGCCAAACCTCCCCAACGATTTCCTCAAGAAAAAACTCTCCGATGAAGAGCGGAATTGGCTGTGCAGGGAGTTCGATTTGGAGGAGATTAAGGAAGCGGTGTGGAGCTGTGGTGGCGACAAGAGTCCTGGTCCAGATGGGTTCACGTTCTCCTTCTGGAAGAATGCATGGTCGACAGTCAAGGATGATCTTCTCCAAGTTCTGAAAGAGTTTTTCGAGAACGGGAGGATCCCCAAAGGAAGCAATACTTCGTTCATTGTTCTAATTCCGAAGAAGGAAGGGGCAGAGAAGATGGATGAGTTCAGACCGATCTCCCTGATCAATAGCTTATACAAAATCATTGCAAAAATCCTTGCAGGGAGGCTGAAAATGGTGATGGGGTCTATTATCTCGGACAAACAGTGCGCTTTTATCAAAGGACGGTTCATTCTTGATGGTGTGGTTATTCTCAACGAAGCAATTGCGGAAGCAAAGAAAAAGAAGATTGGTCGTATTTTCTTCAAGATCGACTTTGCTAAAGCTTACGACTCCGTTCAATGGGATTTCCTTGATGCTTTATTCGGTCTTATGAACTTCGATCAGAAATGGCGTAATTGGGTTAAGGGATGCCTCGACTCGGCGTCAGGCAGCGTGCTGGTGAACGGATCGTCCACAGGTGTCTTCAAAATGGAACGAGGTCTAAGGCAGGGGGATCCGTTGTCCCCTTTCCTCTTTTTAGTCATCGCCGAAGGGTTAAATGCCTTGATGGAGAGAGCTACTGATCTCCAGCTCGTGTCTCCGGCTGTTTTGGGGATGGATAAAATTTCTGTGTCACATATTCAATATGCAGATGACACAATATTCCTGTTGGCAGCTAACGAGGGGAATGTGAATTTTATTAAAAGGATCCTTCTTCTTTTCCAATTCCTTTCAGGGCTCAAAATCAACTTCGACAAGAGCAACTTGATGGCAGTGGGTGTCGAAAATACGTGTTTAAGGAGGTGGGCAGGTTATCTCAACTGTAAGGAGGGATCTCTTCCTTTCAATTATCTCGGTATCAAGGTTGGGGGACGGATGAATAGCAGTGTGGAATGGAGTTGCGTGGTGGAAAAAGTGTTGAGGAAAATCAGAAGTTGGAAGAAGAAATCTCTTTCTTTGGCAGGGCGCATCGTTCTTGTGAAGTCGGTCCTTCAAGCCATCCCAGTGTTTCAATTGTCTTTTTCCTTCATTCCTAAATCGGTAATTCACGACCTCAACTCCGTTTTTGGAAAATTTTTGTGGGGGGGAAGTGGCGTATCTAGGTCTATTGCTTGGTTCAAATGGAAAGACATGTGTGTCGACAAGCTTCAAGGGGGATTGGGCTTTCGAAACATTGAATGGTTTAACAAGGTCTTGGTGTTTAAATGGGTGTGGAGGTACTTGGTCGAGAGGGAGGCGTTGTGGGTCAGGGTGATTAAATCCTTGTACGGGGATTTGTCAAGAGGGGAGGGGGGGAGTGGAGGGTGGAGAAAAGGGGCGGGATGAAGGGATGGTGGTCGAAAATTGTTGGGAGGGTGGGGAGGGAGGAAGAAAAGTGGTTTAGTGGCAATATTCAAAGGATTATGGGGAATGGTAGAGAGGTTAGTTTTTGGGGCGAGACGTGGGTGGGGAACAGCAACCTCAAAATCCTCTTCCCTAGACTTTTTAATCTTAGCCTCTTTAAAGATGGTAATGTGGAGGAGGCTGGGAAATGGACGGAGGAAGGGTGGGTGTGGGATCTCAAGTGGCGAAGGGAGCTGAGGGAGAGGGAGAAAGAGATGGAGGAAAATTTGCGGTCAGTCATTGGGGCGCTTTCTCCTTGCCCAGACCTAAAGGACGGATGGAGCTGGAAGGACGCAGAGGGGGGAAAATTCTCAACTAAAGCGGCCTATGAGGAGTGCGCAAAGGCGGAAGGTGATCATTTTGGGAGACACATTGAAGCTAGCGCACAACTGTGGACGGCACCGGCCCCTAACAAAGCCAGAGTGACAGCTTGGAGAAGCATTTGTAACAGGCTGCCAACATGCGAAAACCTTCTCAAAAGGAATGTCCTCATCCCAGCCGAAGAACAGTGGTGCAATGCGTGTGTGTGGAGGGAGGAAACAACTGAACATTCTTTTCTCCATTGTCCGAAAGTCGACCGCGTGTGGGACAAAATCAATCAATGGATCGGAATGAAAACGGCTAAACCACAAAAAGTCGAACATCATTTCATGTCTTTCATTGGAGGAGGAAGAGGTAAGAGAAACAAGAACTTCCTTAAAGCTCTTTGGATCGGGACTGTTTGGCTGATCTGGAAGTATAGGAATGAGAGTAGGTTTGAGAACAAGAATTGGGAGGTGTCCAATCTTGTTAATGAGGTCAAAGGGAGGCTTTGGAGCTGGAACAAAATCTTCCATGTGGTCGATTCCAATGTTCCTTTTACCTTGTGGTGCTCTAACGAGTACGCACCACTTGTATGATGTTTTTGGTACTCCTGGTACCGCCCCAGTTTTTAATAGATTTTTAATTGATCAAAAAAAAAAAAATTAATTGTTTTATCCTCTGGTAATGTTTTATGATGAGAAACCACATTAACCTATTTGTGGTATCATTCATGAGATGAAAAGAGTGGATCGAAGATTATTATATTATACTATAATCTTTGAAGTCAATGATACCGTTTCAAAAGGAGGAACAGAATCACGATTCAAATGAATGTCTATAAAAATGGGCGTGTCATTTCCATTGCCGGTGTCAGAAGATTAAAGAATAAAAAAAAATATTCATAAAAAATGAGTTTAAAAGGACTGAACAATAAATAAAAGGATTAATGGGTGACAGTTAAACATACAATGAAGCTTTGTTAGATACAGCTGTTTGTCATGTAATCCAAAAAAAATCATGGAATAAAATAAATAGATAAATCTAAACGTCTCTCTAATAATCCACCTGTTAATGATTACATACACAAATCAACCTACATTTGAGAATGCAAAAAACGCACTCCACCAATTAATTTTACTAGATATTGCACATGACGAAATTAATTCTTTTTAATACGATCAAAATCAAATTAGCTCCACACTCGAGTTACATTTAAATACCATATTTTGACGAGCAAAATAATACATTTAACTCCAATAAAGACTGAATAGATAAATACTTTATAGTACTAAAACATTATCAAATTACTAGAACTGAATTTACGACTTAAACAAAGCTCGACATGATTGATGACAAAATAAACTAAACTAGTGAATTTTGAAGCAAGTTTCAACGAGGAATCTCACTCTACATAATAAATTAAACACATGCATGCTGCAATCTTATTTTGAAGAGCATCCAGCTTAATAAACAACAATCGCAAGCTACATTAGCAGCTCGATTTCGATGCTAAATACGTGTAACATAAAACTCACATTAAAGAATTACTTCAAGAGTTCAAGTTATTCAAGAACTCAACAAATGTGAGCACCCATTGTGTTCATTCACCACAACTCGATTCTAAAAAAAAAAAAGGAATAAAAGAAAAGAAAAAACAATAAAATCATCTTTTTTAAAAAGATAAAAAAGGGAAAAAGAGAAAGAAAAAGGAAAGACAAAATATGGAGCTTCCGACAGAAAATGATGTAGATATGGGTAAGGTTTGAGGTTGCAAGTTTCAACTCAAGAACAGTAAGGTCAGCTGAGAAATCATTTGAAAATCAAGAGTTCAGTGTGAAACATTCTTATTTTATCAGATCAAAACATCTCTGCATCTCCCTCAGATTCATACAAAAGTAGGTTAAGGATGACAAGTGTCGGCTCATTCCAGCCATTAGCAAAATCTCCAAAAAACATACACACAATAATCCCACTTTCATGCAACTACGTGGAACCTCACTTCACCAACCAAGATTATTGAGCTATATGCTCACACTCCCTCAACTCACACATGCACTAAAGCTAGAAGCAGTCTTACCTCCTATAAAAGCTGGCCATGCCCACACCTCTCAAAGCTACGAAGCACGCCTTTTGAGAACTCATACATGATCAAACAGGACAAGAACGAGGGGGCCGGGACCGGGGCGAGGTATATTGGCGTGAGGAGGCGGAAATGGGGGAGGTGGGTGTCCGAGATTCGTGAGCCGGGTAAAAAGACGCGTATATGGTTGGGGAGTTTCGACACACCTGAGATGGCAGCCGCGGCCTACGATGTCTCCGCATGGTACCTGAGAGGGCCCGATGCCCGCATCAACTTCCCGGAGCTGGTGGAGAGCCTCCCGAAGCCGGCTAGCGCTGACGCGGATGACATCCGCCAGGCGGCTCAGCTGGCGGCCATGCGGTTGGGTGGTGTGGAGCAGAATGTCGGCTCTGGCGGGGAAGCTGTCCCAGCGAGGGTGAAGCTTTCGCCTAGTGACATTCAAGCCATCAATGAAGCGCCACTCGACTCGCCTAAAATGTGGATGGAGCTGGCAGGGCCGTCGGGCGTCGAAGAACCTGTCAGTTATGGTGAGATTGAGATGGAGGAATGGGATGAAACAGAAACCTATTCCATTTGGGACTGATATATATACATATACATACACATATTGTATTATTGTGCGTGCATGTGTTGGCTGATGGCCATTTTTTAGATAGAGATTGGTATTGTAGCAGAGAGATGGTATATTTTCATAAACCATGCATCTGCATAAAAGAATTCATATTTGACTAGCATGTGAGATAAGGATCTTACATTATTTGTTTCCATTTCCAAAGGCCACTTTTTAGGCCACATTTCTAACAAGAATTTATTGTATCTCTATCGTTTGAGAACCTAATGAAAGCTAATATGTATCTTTCTGTTGCTCAAGACTCTTCGTCTCTTTCTAGTTCTGTTTTGTAATTTATTTTCAAATGGCATTATTACTTCTCCACATTGTAAGGAAAATGACCTTCATTATATAGTTCTGACTGAGCTAATATTTATCATCACTTAGCTTAAGACATTGTTTATTTTTAGCTCGATTTCATGTTTTTACTTGAAAAGCTTGTTTATCTGTTTCACATACAATTAAAATTGGTATATACCTCGAGATGTCTACATGTGCTATACAGTCTATACATCTTCTATGAGCACATATCAGTAGCCAATAGTAGCCTATGTGAGCACCAGAGTGAGCATTTGATGGTTAAAAAAAAGACCTTTTAAAGGTCACATGTAAAGCTGATAACTTTGTTGTAACCTCAAAAAGGACCATAACATTTAGTTACCTTGACTCATGGTCCTTGATGAGAAGGGTATTATCGACCTTCTAGCAGCGTTGGTCTTTTTGCTAGGTCACAGTCGATATTTGTTGCCTGGCTGCCAGTTAGAAGATTGAAGTTACACTTGAATCAGCTCAATCAACAACATACATCCCAGTCCTACAAGATGCAAGCAAAATTTCCATAGTTCTTCAGAGACAAATGGACAAAAACACAAACAGCAAAGTCAATCAAGAAACTATGGAACCAAACCTGATTAATATCATGTGAATATATAATAAGAACAGCCAATCCGTGGGAGAGGAGCACGTTTCAACAACACTACAGATAGCCAGTGCTGTGTCTTTGACAGCAAAATAATACAACAAGTGATGTAATCACCAACTTATATAAACAATGTTTTTATGCACATCATAGGTAAAGATAAACTTGCACCAAACATCCAAAGATCGGATATTGGATATACAAAACTGAATGCTAAAATCCAAAAGCTAAAGCAAAATTTCATATGATAATCACAATAATGAGGAGCTAGCATTCTCATTTCATCAAAAATGTGACAGTGACAAGACAGAAAATCCGGCAAAATCAAAAGATGTGTTTATTATCTTCTGACATAAGAAATATTAGGTTAATAACTCATGAACATGCTACATTTGGATTGAATATAAACTTGGAGTGCCTGCTTTCCAAGTCTCTTGCCAGATTTCCCCTCCCAGTTCTTCTAAGTTGCTTCAAGATTTTTGTGTAAATGCTGGAATTCGGCCTTAGGCCTTTCTCCATCATGTCTACAAGAGTGTTCCGTGCACTCATGATATGACCTTTTTCCCAATAGAGTTTGGCCATTAAGCTGTATACCGTATTGCTAGAGGTCCTATCAATGGCACTTGCATAAACAACATGCTTGTATGCTGCCTCATATCTTTCTGCAGCAAACAAAGTCTTGATGACGCAAGCATGAGTTGACAGTCGAGGCTGAAGTCCTTGAGCCACCATTTGATCAAGAATCCGGTGAACACCATCCATATTGCCTAAACTACAAAGACAATTGATGAGAATCTCAAAGGTTATTGCATCAAGAGGGATGCCATTTTCTTTCATTTCATCAACCAGTTGAGAGACTTCACTAATCCTAGAATTCTTCCACAAACTTCCAAGAAGGTAGTTATACACAGTGGTGGTAGGAGGACAACAGGTCCGTCTCATCTCTCTGATTAAATCATGTGCTTCTTCTATAAGACCAATCCTGCACATCTCACGGATCAAAAGGCGAGAATAAGACTCCTTGCTCCCACAAATGCTGATGACATGCCTAGCCATTTCGAACAAGTGAAACTTACAGAACATCTCAATCAAGGCACAAACACCAGAGCTCTGAAACGACCCCCCAACTTCATTCAACAAATCCAACACCGTCTTAGTGGATTCTTTCAATGAAGCATCTGCAGATGCCAACACAGGTAAAAACCCAAACGCCTCATAAGTCAGACATATCTTTTCACTCGCGAACTTCCTAAACCACACGTGCATTGTTCCATAATCCTCCAACCTTCCGAGGTTATCAATAACCAAACTACAAACACAAGAATCCGTGTGCAGCTTAGGGTTATTACTCCAAATCCACTCAAAGAACCTCAATCCAGGCACCTTCTCAGAATTCAAAAATTCAAAAATCTCAGTGATGGAGTATGCATTCAATTTAGGGCTCAGCATATTTAACCTAGACTCCAAATCCGTTCCATTGTTCCTAATTATACCAACAACTCCCAAAACAAACTCAAGCCGAGAATTGTTCCTCCGCACCTCACTCTCCACAACAGAACCAGAAGCAAACGAGCTATTTGATGATGATGCAGTGTAGCATCTAACCATTTTCCCACAACGAAGCCACCCAAAATCAGTAGTTGATAAACTCAATGATTCAATTATAAATTTTGAAGGCGGCCCACATAAGAAATCACCCAAAACTTGATTCTTGACATGTGAAAACGGATTAGAACAGAAGTTTGACGCGAGCCCAGGTGAAGAAGAAAGCTTAATACGAAGCGAACGTGATCCAAAGTGAAGATTTGGGGAAGAGCCAGAAGAGGGAATGCTTAAAACTGGCCTTTTTCGTGGGCGTGATACAGAAGTGATAGATGCAGACAGCCCAAGTGAAGAATGGCGCAGAGAAAATATTGTAATTGCTGAATTTGGAGACGGAGAGTTAGGGGTTAGGGGTTCTGGGGAGAATGATGAGCAGTTCAAACAGTACCTCAAGAAAATCTGATTAGGGTAAAATTTGTTAGAGAATCTCATTTAGCTCAGTTGTCATCTCCGCAGCCGCAACCCTTCTTCTGCGTTTGATTTGAGAAACAGAGCAGCAGAAGAGGGACAAAATTGGAAAAACAAATTTTTTGATAGGAGTAAGTTATTTATAATTCCGCCATGCATATATTCTCAATATCGAATATTTCCGTGTTATGAAAGTAGGATTTTTTTTTTTGAGGGAATGAAAGTAGGTTCTAGAAACACAAAATTGAATAAGTATTTTGTAAAAATAAGAACCATAAAACCTTCAATATCTACCAATACTGTAGAAAATGAATACTATGATTTTATTTATGATTATCGGCAAGTATATGATTATCGGCAAGTATGATATAAATGTGTAATCATAAACATCGATCAAAATCAAACACTTACTAATAAGAGGAAAATTTAAGTTCACAGAAGAAGAAAAAAAATGGGAGAAAAGAAGAAAAATAGTGAAAATTTAAGGGTTAATTACGTCAAAAACCATGAACTATATCTCCATTTTCAATTTTTCCATGATTTTTTTTTTTATCAAAAATTCCCTAAACTTAAAGGGTTGAACAATTTTTCCATGATTTTTTGCTCCGGTGAAGATCCGAGTTGACATGGCAATTACGAGCTGACATGGCGCCGACATGGCGCCTACTATGACTGAAAATTGACACATGGCAATTACGAGCTGACATGGCACTGCCCACTGACTCCCGCCTCTGCCGTTGCCCTCTGTCGCTGCCTTGCCGTCCTTCTCCACCACCACCACCAGATCCGCCACCCTCTGTCGCCCCTCCATTGCCTACCCCCACCACCACACCAGATCCGCCACCCTCTGTCGCCCCCTCCGCTGCCTTCCCCCACCACCACACCAGATCCGCCGCCGTTGCCTTCCCCCACCACCACTAGATCCGTCACCCTCTGTCGCCCCCTCCGCTGCCTTCCCCCACCACCACACCAAATCCACAGCCTTCATCTTCCCCCTCGCGCCACCGACCTAGGGTTTGCGTCGCCTAGGGTCTTCATCCCCTTTGCACCACAACCTTCATCCGGCTGCCGCCGTGCCGCCCTTCTCTAGGGTTTGCGCTGCCTAGGGTCTTCTTCTCCACCAGAAATTCTTCTTCTCCCACAGACCTCGTGCCCTAGCTTTTCCATTAAAGACGTCGCCGCCGCTTTGGCCTTCGAACACCGGAGCCATCGTCGCCTCCCTCCGTCTCCCACACCCAAATCGAAACCCTAGGACCGTGAAGGCGACGGCGAGCGACCTGGTGGCGAAAAGAAGAGGCCGCGTTGTGCGACCTGGCATTCAGAATCGCGGCAGTGGCGGCGTTGCAACAGACCCAGGACTGGAAATCTGATTCCGGCGACGTCTAGTGAGTTTTCCGGCTAGGAGGCATAGTTGGGGCTCAAAACGACGTCGTTTTATCCCCCAACTAAATGACGTCGTTTTGATTCACTGTCGGCGACGCCATGTCAGCATTCAATTTGGGGATTCTTGAAAGTCATGGAAAAATTGTTCAACCCTTTAAGTTCAGGGAATTTTCGATAAAAAAAAAGTTAATGGAAAAGTTGGAAATGGAGGTATAGTTCATGATTTTTGGCGTAATTAACCCAAAATTTAAAATGCCCTACTCCTTAAGTTCTATAGTAAAAATGTTCTCTTTTATAAACATAAGCATTCTATCACCTATTCTTTAAATACCCTTTGATTTGATGAGTTTGCTTGGTTTTCTGTGAAAATCTTATACATTTGACTGATTTGACAGCTATCAGTCATAAAAGTCAATGATTTAACAGCTACCAGTCAAGAATACATGTGACCGGTGGATGGCTAGATCATGTGTCCGCCCGGACGGACACATAATTTTATCGGACGGACACATAATCTAGCCACCCACCGGTCATATGTAATCTTAACTGATAGCTGTCAAATCGTTGGCTTTTATGACTGATGGCTGTCAAATTGATCAAATGTATAAGACTTTCACAAAAAAATCAAGTAAATCCATCAACATCAAATGGTAAAATAGGTACTTCACATAATTAGGGCATAGAATGCTTTGTTTTATAACTTATGACATTTTTACTATCAAACTTAAGGATGTGAGCATTTTTGCCTATTAACACAAAATACAAATGTGAGAAGAAAAAGAAAGCACTAAAACAATTAAATTAAATTAAATAATACTAGTAATAATAATTCCACGCCGCCAGCAAAGAAAACGCAAGAGGGGCTTGAGCACACCACGTTCTCTTTTTATTTCCCACGCAATTTCATACATATATATATACCTTCGCCTTCTCCGTCTCCACAAACCCTAGAAATTTCCTCTTCCAGAGATTCTCGCTCTCAACCTCTAAAATCTAGTCAGAAAGGATTTATTTTCGGACATTTCCGGAAAAATCTGAATCGAGATGGCGTCGTTTGCGGAAGCGCCGCCTGGAAACAAGGCCGCCGGAGAGAAGATTTTCAAGACCAAGTGCGCTCAGTGCCATACCGTCGACAAAGGAGCTGGCCATAAACAAGGTATAAAGAAGCTGAATCTGTTTCTATGCTTGTCTGCTTTCGACGTCTAGATCTGATCTGTTGCCTAGCTGAATTGATCTTTTTTTCCCTATGTTTTGTTTTTATGTTGTTTGTTGGTCTTTATATTTATACTGTTTCATTTGTTGAATTTAGTGAGATCTTGTGTAGAATTATTGAGATATTGCCATTCCTATTTTGAGCTAGAGATTGGAATTTGAAACAGGCGAAGTTCATTGGAATCTTTGTGTTGGGATGGATATGCGCTGTAGTCATATATGACTTGGATGGTACTAGATAACATGAATAAATTAGCTGCAAGATATAGGTGTGAGAAGCTTGAGATACGTAATTTTAGGATGGTTGCAATAGTTTGTTTTGAATGCTGAAAAATTGTTAGTTTTGTGGATTGGATCTGTAGTTTGGGTTTATCTGATGCTACATTAGGAATTGTGTTGAAATCCATGGGAAATGTGGCAATAGTGTTAGCTCACTAGATGTAGCATCTCTAGGAACTGTAGGTTGTCTTGTTTATAAGGTTTTTTGTCGGGGGATTGATGAATGATGCTTGTAGATTTGGGCTTGAGCTAGCATGAATAAGAATCTGAATGGCATGCATCTTTCTCTGCCTTAATATTTATTGACGATATTGTTGTTTGACTTTGGTCTTTATGCATTTATTAGATACTACTATATGGGGCTGGTTTATGTTGTTCAACACTTGACATAAGTTTTCATGAGGTGAATTTACATGGAAGTTTTTGAGCAAAGAGTGAAAATAGTGCATTTCTGCTTTTGGATAATTTGTTTTCTTTTGGATGTTGGATTTGCAGGACCTAACCTGAATGGTCTCTTTGGAAGGCAGTCTGGAACTACAGCTGGTTATTCGTACTCCGCTGCCAACAAGAACATGGCTGTCATTTGGGAAGAGAAGACTCTGTATGATTACTTGTTGAATCCCAAGAAGGTAAGTTCGTTTAGAAAATCGACTAATTCAATACGTTTTAAGATGTTGTTTGGAAATTCCTATTAGGATGTCTAAAGCATATCTTTTGGCCTATTAGGATGTCTAAAGCATATCTTTTGGTTGGTTCCTTGTTAATGTAATCATATGATGTTACTTATTGGATCGCTCAATAATGCATGTTGCTACTCATATTATCACTTGTGATTTCCTGTTCTGTTATACATGGTTAGTTATAAAGAAATTGTTCAAGTGATGCATCATCAATTAAGTTAAGCAAACTAAGGGCCTAAACCTAATGCTCTTTCAAAACCTTAGGGGTTGACTTCTTCATCTTTCTTTCTGACTAAAACAGCTTGCACTTCTCATAGTCTACTTAAGTAATCTTTGTGTATCTAATATTGATTCTTTCATCTTGTTCCTGCAGTATATACCCGGAACGAAGATGGTTTTCCCAGGATTGAAGAAGCCTCAGGACCGTGCTGATCTCATTGCATACCTGAAGGAGTCCACAGCATAAGCGTGCAGAGCATTACTTACCGTACTTTTGTCATTTTGCAGTTGGGAGGCACAATTTACCTTTTGAGTAGCAAAAAAAACAAATTTCTCTCTAATAAATAATTCTTTGGACTACTTTTTGTTATTAAACCAAGTCCCTAGTTTGAAGTCCCTCTTCTAAGAGGCAATAGTTTCAGATGGAAATAAATCTTGAGTACATTATGTTTTGTCTAGTTACTAAAGTTCAAAGCATGTTTGCTTGAACATTTTTTTTCTAATAGTAGCCCCTATTCTGGTCTGTCAAAGATCTAGACTACAAATTCTTATGATATGAATTCGTCTATATCCAATTGAGGTGTATATAAGTCTATGTTTGCTTGAACATTTTTACTGCAATCGTAGTTGAAGGCATCATCGATGGCATAGCACTTATTATGTTCACTGTGTCTGCATCATTACGCTTTGCAAGTCTCAATCACTTCCTAATCTGGAAAATTCAAAAGAAAATCTAGTATAGTTCCCTTACAACAAGCCCTAGTACTGTAAATTAGTCTCAGTGGTCTTTGTCTTCCATCACTTCAAGTTCAACGCTCGGCTTTCTGTTGCTATGGACGGCGAAGTCCCGGGATCTGAAGCAAGAATTTCAAGAGCACATCAGAATCAATGATGATTTAGAAGCAAGTTCACTTAAGGGTGGGTTGTCTTTGATTGTAAATTTATGATCAAAATAGTGGATTAAGAAAATATGAGAAAATTTTATCGTATCATTTTCTTTCTCTCGTGTTCTATAGAAAGGAGAGTGAAAATAAAGAAAAATGAGCTGTTCAAATTTTTTTCCCCATGCTGTCCGGGGAAATATCCAGCATAGAAAACATGTAAAAAGTGTGGAAAATGAATGTAAATACATGCCTTCAACCATTTCTCATCAAAGAACCCTAAAAATAGATCACATTCTTGTAACAATGAAAATAAGGTTTGGATGGCCTTTGTTTTGTAATGATCACTAATATTCTCCTAATTCATTTTATATGATTTTGACATTAAGACTAATGCTTGTCCAAATAAAATTGTAAGTACTGACCACAACTCCGTGAGGGCCTATCCGATTGTGTGATATGAAATTGAGGATCAAACTGGCGAATTCATCGGGTACATCCTCCTGCAATTTCTCAAATATGTGAGGACCTACGAAGACAGATAATACTATAGAAAGATCAAAGAACAAGTTTTCCATGAATCGGACCTGTATGGCATGGCCTGTGTGCCTGACAACAACCATTTGGAATTTACCTTGCATTTGGCCTATTGTGAGAGTTCTGGGACAAGGTAATACAAAAATCAAAATCATGTAGCTATTCAAATAATATGAGTGCAAGTCCCGAATATTGGATCTTGACTGACAAATCATCTATTAAACTATTCTATAACCGAAGTGATTATTAAGCTGCATCAGAAATTTCTTATGAGGTATTTGGTTGGTATATCACGTTATTCTCAATGTCATCTACATGATACCAGAGCAAATTGAATTGTATCAAATAGCTTCAGCGTGTCCGAATGCTTTTTTACGGACAAGTTAACCACTAGCGGAATAACATTAAACAGAGATAAATGCTGCATCACATATGTTATCTCATGACCTTGAGGTAACAATCAACAAGCAGAACGTGCATATACATGAATTTTAAGAATCCAATAATTAATGAGTAATGATAACAAGTGCAAGCATATTAAAAGGCATTCAGTTAGATGTAGAAAGATCGTGGAGTCAAATCAAATATGCCAAGTGACTTCACAACTATCAGACATATGTTACCTGGGCAATCTCATAAGAATGATGTATAATAAATAATAACATTCACACTGAAATCAGATTCAAAAAAATTTAAAGGACTAACTTGTCTAGCCTATCAGTTCCTGCCAGAAGCAAGAGTTTTGGTACAGGACTAGCCAAAAACTTTTCTGAAAGACCTTCATACCTGAAACCAATAACACCATATTTAACGTTCACTTCTGATGAAATACAAAGTATTTCTGAAATGTGAATGCAATGAAAAGGCCCAATCAGATTAAGTAAAAAATTGAAGTCTTCAACAAATAATGCCAACTAATCAATTGCAAATGAGCATATAGGGGAGAATGATCTTACCATCCTTTCCAATATTGTTCAGTTTCTACCAGCCTAGCTCTGTGGGTATAGCTGCAGAAATCCAGCATGAGTAACTCGTATCAGTCGTGACAAAATTGAAACAGGCTGATCATATAATCAGTTTAATGAATGCTTCCTAGAAGAGTGTTAGGCATGCTTGCCAAAGAAGAGTGAAGAAAAACATTACTTAAAAAGAAAAAACACGCTAGACTACTCACCATTTTTTTGAATCATCATAAATTAGTGTGCTGGGGATAGAGACACGAGCAGAATCAACGTTTCTCAAAGAGCCTCCTTTGATATTCCATTCAATCTAACAACATACAGGACAATCACTACTATAGATGCTAAACTCTAAGAAAAAATAAAAGATTCCCAGTGGAACTATGTCTGAAGTAGATAGAAATATATATAAGAACTAGAGTTTTTCCCTTGTATTTAGAGATAAGAAAGGCAGCCTAAGCTGGTACTCAAGGTGAACAACATAATGTATTACCGCTTTCTCAATGCTGGAGAAATGCTGCATTCGATTTGATAAGATCTGCTGCATGTGAACTAATGAAGCCATTGCTGTACCCTGAGATTTTACAGCTAAAAGGTTCACATAAACCAAACATTTGAAGTCAAAGTTCCAATATTGTTTGAGCAGCATAAAAAAGTTGTATGTATTTAAGCCAACCTCAACAACATCCACGACAACCAGCGCAGCCAGGCTAGGAAGCACTTTCTTTGCAGCAATATTAACAGCAAGTGCACCTCCCATACTGCATTATATGCATTAAATTTGGATGAAATTCGACTAGTAATTGAAAAAAGGAGCAGGAATTGATAATCATACATGTCAAAGAAACACAAACCCCCTAGCGTCTATAATCAGGACCAATAATCTAGCATTTACCATTTCATGGACTATTGTGCGTTTAAATTCTGGCTAAATTCAGCAGAAAACCGAAAAAATAAAAACTTGGAGAACATACATCTTAAAGAATTAATGAGGATATATATCTTGACAAAATAATCATTTAGACAAGATCAAGTTGGTTGGATGGAACTATGGTATTGCTCTCACGTCCAACTTTAGACTGCAAATTTGGTATTGTTCATAGATAGAAAATTTGCATGTTAAGATTTTGATTATCAAGATTTAGTCACCAATCTAAAGGCCAAGTGACATTCAAACAATTGCAATTATACGAAGCATAACATTTTTGTTGTATCATAGAGATACTACCTGTGGCCAATCATCACAATTGCTGGAGGAGAATCCCCATACATTATCTTCACTACGGCCACTACATCGTTGCAAAGAGTCTGCAATTATTGGTGAAATGTCAACACAGACAAATTTTAGACGAGAATATCCAATGCTGATCTTAGAACAGAAGAATCCTGTATTATCAAAGATTCAAAAGTCACTGTAATTTACTTAGGTTGCAATCTAAAATACCTCAATAGATAGATCTAAATCATTCTCAGTGGATGACTTTCCATGTCCCCTCAAATCCAAAGCTACTACTCTAGCTTTCTCTTTAATTTGTCTTGCTGACAGAGCAAATGAGAGCCTGGTGAAAATTGTTGAACGAAACATATAATTTAGAACCAACTAAGTTCTCTGCAACAAAGTATATGCTTTTCTAAAGTTCAAAATTTTAAAGTCTTAAGAAATCAATATTTTCATTATTATTTCACTTTGGAAGGCAAGACTGATATTTATAGTGATAGCTGGAGTACTTATCTCACAAATTCTGGAGATCCAAACAATCTAATTCCACATGCGGTATATGTTTCCTAAACTTAACTACATTACTCATATTTTCTCTATAAGCGAAACCATTCAAACAGCAAGTGCACTGAGATTTTTATCAAGCTTTGAGGTAAAGGCACGAACTTCAATATTCTAACAAATAATGATATAAAGCATGAGGCTCAACTACACACAGGTCTACCAAAACTCACAAGAAAATGTGCCAAGCAAAACAGAAGAAAACCTCTGGAAACATTACTTAGCATCATGAGCATATAATGAATTCATGTGAATATAGTTTTACAGTCGGACAACTTTTTAGTAAAAAGCAAACTTGTAGTACGCTACTTCATGCCATAATTTGGGACATCTTGCCACGAACCCAGATTCAAAAAGTATATAATAAGAGAAACTTAGGAAATTCATTAGCTAGATAGCGAGCTGTTGGTCTACCCTGAATAACCCCCACCATGGAGACATAAAACAACTGGACCCTCATTTCCTGCCTTATAGAAGTGAAATACCTGAATTAGAGAGCAGACAAAAGGAAGCTTTTAGAATTACAATATGAAAAAGAAAATTGGTAAATTGATTGAAAATACGATGCCACTCACATTTTCTGAGTCTGGGATGCGAACATCATCTTCTTGGTCAAAGTAGTCTGACCAATCTAAAGGTGCATATTTATGTGATGAAGTCCTACAAGTTAAAACCACAAAGAAAACAACAGTAACAAGAAGAAGACAAATAAGTGATCTTTGTATGAGGCCAGAGGCGTAAAATAGTAAACACAACGAGAAAGTATACAAATCAACACCAGTTTCGAAGTCACCACCATTAATTGTACTAAAAAAGTTACTTCTGACCATGAAATAGAGTAACACCGTTAGAAAATAAAAGATAAATTACTGCAGCAGTTCGAGCTACCAACCTGCTTATATATTAGTTTCAGCGCGACCATTTTCTGTTAGCCAAAACAATCAATTTTCCCGAGAAGCCAGAACTAATTCACCAAAATGTCCATCAAGATGCAATTCTTCCATTTTTTTAGTTTCATTTTTTGGGGAAACTTCTCCGAATCACTAGTAACTAAAATCACTCTATCATAAACTCTCACCCATGATCATACGCCAAACATTCATTTTATTATGATTATATAAATCATAAGTTGAGTAAGAGTTTAGTACGCCAGATGATATTCAACTTCAAAATCTAACCGACTTTTTCAATAACCAAATACTAATAAATTAACGCATCTGAGTACTGCTCTCAGCTACTTCAAACATTTTCACTACAGTAACCAAACAGCATTAGTCAATTGCTAATTTTTTCCTGAGCTGTTCGCCTAAATGATCATTGATACACTACCACAATCACAATCCGAAGCTCAAACAGAAACCGAACAATTTACTGTCATGCTTCAAACAGAACAAATCAACCAGATAAACTCATCAACAAGTTGTGACACTAACAAAAACAACTGAAACATGAACGGTTAAAAATCACTCATTAATTGCAGAAAATAGTGAAAAAAAATCGAGAGAAAGGAACGCGCGCATACTGAATTGGAGGACGATCGGGCTTGGAAGAAAAAGCTGATGGCGATTTGCTAGCACTCTGAGCGGCAGCTCCACCATTTTGCGAATCCTCTTCTGGAAGCGAGCTTAGATATGATGATGAATTCTCCATTTTTCGATCACTCACAGAATCTGCGAAACTTTTAATTCTCTGCTATTTTTTGTTGGTCGTTTGATGATTTTTGAAGATTATTTTTGGGCTGGAAAATTTGTGGACCCTAATTCGGCTCAACATACCTAAGCCCAATTTATTAGAAAAAACTGATTTAATATTTATTGGGCCGAAAAACCCAAACCTTTTTTTTTTGAGGAACAGAAACCCAAACCTATGCATAATGTATTTTAGATTCTATTCATAATGTTATTTTATACTCACGAGAGCGTTTACTTTGAATGATAAATATAGTAACATAAATAATCTCTTTATTTAGATGGATTAAAACTTTGAGATATCTAAAAGTTTTTAATTATTTATATTATTTAAATTAATTTATTTAATTCTTTTTTTATAAATTAACAGTATTAAATAAAAAAAATTAAAGGTCACACCACAGGGAACTCGAACTCACGACCTTTAACTTTAGACATTAACCTCTTACTGCTTGGTCAACACATGCGCACAATTTACTTGGTTCTTATCTCAATAAAAGGATGAGATTAGAGAAATTATATTCTTGAGAATAAAAATACTCAATCATGCATTTTATTAATTATATAAAATAAACGTTCTTTGAAGAGTTATTGTAAGGTGGGATTACCAAAGATAATAGATGGTGATATTGTTCAATTTTTATTTTTATTTTTTGGAGGACGGTGATTCTAACTTCTCGATATATCAAATAGTTAAAAATGGAAACGTATGAATTTAGTTTTTACAAATGAAAGTATATCGACTCAATTTCAATTAAAAAATATACGCATACCTAATTCAAATAAAAAAGACAAGTGCCTAAATGTCATAACATAAAACAATAATTAATTAAAATTAAAAACTCCGAAAAGAAGCCTGCAAAACATCAATTCTTTTATAATGAGTTAAGGTTTAAAAAAGAATACTCAACCACTACATAGATTGACCCTAATTATATGATTTCCACTTGTTCATATACTTTTCATAAATGTCAAAGTCCACCATAGAATAATTTCACTTTCAATAATAAAAAGTAGTGTGTGTAGATATATAGGACAAAATTGAGAATGTCGCTTGCGTTTGTAATAATTAAGGTAAAAAGCCTTGAGCGAATAAATAATTTTGCGTCTTGTATTAATACATAAGCACATGCTGATACATCAGTGAAATTCGAAATTTAGTTAATTCTTCCCTCCAGATGAAATTAGCTTCTATTTTTCTTTAGAATGTTTCAAAATATAATGCACTTTCTTAATTTGAATTGTATTAATTTTTTTACTAATATAATTTTATTTAAAATTTATAAAATAATACATGTAGTAATATATAAGAGCAATATAGAATAAATATTGCATATAAATTATATTTTTCAAATAAGATTAAATGTATTTATTATCAATGTGAATGGTTAATGGCCTGGAAAACCACGAACTTTGGTATATTCTGGGTTTAACCTCTAACAAAAGATTATGCATGCAACCATAAACTTTGGATATATTTTGTGTCTAACTTCTAACAAAAGATTCTACCCATAAAACCACGAACTTTGAGCATTTTCTTGTTTTAACCTCTAACAAAAACTTCTACATATAAATATTTGAACTTTTAATTATTTCTAATTTTTACTATGTGAACAATTGTCAGCCAAAACCAGGTTGACGTGACAACATGAAATTCAATGTGGATTTATTGGTTGTGACACTGAAACGATGTCGATCCTTTTAATATGAAACGACATCGTTTAACTTATTAACCCTGATATTTGGGGATTGAAATTAGGGCAATAAAAATTTGAAGAAAATAATTGAAGAAAAATCGATGAGTATCGAAGTGCGGACGCCATAGAATTAGGGTAGATTTAAGGGAGAATTGAAGCGGTTCAGAATTAGGGTGCATTTAATTAGGGTACATTCTG
The DNA here is from genome assembly GCF_028751815.1 of Salvia miltiorrhiza. Lineage (NCBI taxonomy): Eukaryota > Viridiplantae > Streptophyta > Magnoliopsida > Lamiales > Lamiaceae > Salvia > Salvia miltiorrhiza. The sequence continues at coordinate 54,406,781 of NC_080388.1, forward strand.
CGTTATTGTGATCTGGGTAGATTTCATTTATTCGTTTTTTAAAGTATGAAACGACGTCGTTTGACATTAATTAGCCACATCAGCTAGTTATAATCCACGTAAGATTAAAATGCCACATATGTAGTCGGATACTGTTTCAGTAGTTAAATCGGAGGCAATTAAAAATTTAATATTTATATGCAGAATCTTTTATTAGAGGTTAAAACCAAAATGTGCCAAAAATTTATAATTTTAATCAATCTGAATATTGTAATTCAATAATATTCATTTATTTGAAGGAGAGGATGATCTAGTTATGAATCTGAATCCTTTAATTCTCTAATTAAAAAAATAGTAATTTAACAAGCACATATAAATAAACAATTATATAATCTAATAATTGATTTTCTAGCTATTTATATGAATTGAAATCACTAAAATGTAACGTGTAATAGACGTAGACACTTTATATATATATATAAAGTGTCTACGTCTATTACACGTTACATTTTAGCGATTTCAATTCATATAAATACAATTAATAAACAATTTATTATTTACTTTCAATTAATTGCATATATTGATAGCATTTTAGCACATCGCTATGTTTCCTCACAAATACATATACTTCTTAGGTGAAATAAAAACAACCTTTACGTTGCAGGGATCGTCGTATATATCACAAGAAAAGATACATCAAAAGCAAATCGCCAGGGCTGGCAAAAACCGATCCCCAACGTTGTAATTTCATGTATCATGCATGATCTTGTGACAATGATCACAAAATAATTATTAGTTTGCCAAATTTACAAATATCTAGAATTGTATATTTCTTCTACTTTATATATAAACACCAATTATTTTTCATAATTTTTGTCAATTTTTTATGTCTACCAAAAAAGTATGATACTTTTCTTTTTAGAACATAGGCTCACGTCTTTTCCTTATATTTTATCCTCAAGACAACCTCTCTTTATTTACAAAAAAATTCAATCTCAACCACTCATTTTATATAATAGTGAGACCATTTATTCTCTACATAAAAATTATCAATCATTTTATTAAGATATATGTCCATTAAAAATATTATATTTTTGGTGGACGGAGGAAGTATTAAATATTACTATAATACAACCTTAGTCGTTAAATATATAGGAAGAAAAGTAGAAAAAAATAGGTGGTCGGTTATTTAGGTTAGTGCGACTTTCTCCATTCATGATTTCATAGCGAGAAATTAAGGAGAAAAAAGGCAAAGGGGAGAGAGAGAGGTTGCATGGGAAGCCGGAATCCCTTTTTGTAGTGGGGGATTTATGTATGCCTACTAAAGCCAGAAAGAAAAAGTTGTGGGAACTTTGAAAAACTATTATCACTGCTCAATCAAAACGTGCGATATATTAATACAAAAATACTATTATATGTAAGAAAAAGCGACAGCATCAACTGTATAATTAGTGCCCGGAATTAAGGGTGCTTGTCTTCTTCTTTAAATTTGTCCAACAACAGCTTGCAGCTGGTCAACAATGTCCTTCACTGTCCAAATGAATTCGCTCTTCATCTGCAATATTACATATACATGTGTGTGTGGTCAGTTAATTTCAGGAGAAAATAGAAATTAATCCATATAGTATTTCGAGACACAGCATTTAAATTCATGACGGTGTAGAGAAACAAGGTCATGCGTAGCAGTATACATATCAGGGATAATTCTCGGTAATACTAATATTTACCTGAATTTACAGTTTTCATACTATTTTTTAAATTGTAATTACAAAGTTTGACCAGTACGCTCCGGCAAATGATGGAAAATTGGAGTTTCACTCCTAAAAATAGTGACGTTGTATTCAAAAGAAGGGTTAATATGCAAATTAAAGTTTCCATTCCAACTATACTTAAGTCCCTATCAACTAACACCCCAAAGTTCATTAAGTACTACAGTAAACTCATAAACAAAATTTCTTTCACAAAATTAAGAAATTTATTTTTTTAAATTTATATAAGATATAAAAGGGAAGTTTTCTTCCTCCATTTTTTCACACCATTTTTTCTCTCTCTTCTCCCATCAATTTTTTCATATAAATAAATATTTTCATACACAAATATAAATTAAAGAATTGTAAAATTTTAACAAAGAGAAAGAAAATAGAATATTGTAAAATTTTAATAACTTATTTGTTTTAAATTTATTTTTAATAATTTTTATACCATATTAAATATTTTGTTACAAACTTAAACATAAGATGCTTATTAAATATTTCTTCATAAATTAAATTTGATATTATTTAGAAAAGTATTAAAATTGTAAAAGAAAAAAGAGATGAAAAATAATGAAAAAATTGATGGGAGAAGAGAGAGAAAAAATGGTGCAAATAAATGGAAGGAGAAAACTCCTCTTTTGTATATTATATAGATTAAAAAAAATGAATTTCTTAATTTTGTGAAAGAAATTGTTTATTTATGGGTTTAATTGTAGTACTTAATGAATTTTGGGGTGTTAGTTGCTATCAATGTTAGGTTAGGGGCTTAAGTATAGTTGGGATGGTAACGTTATGGGTGTTTTTGCATATTAACCCTCAAAAGAATTAAAGGGTGGCGTTGTAATCGCAAACCGTCTTAAAATCATGTAAAAAAATACTCCCTCATCCACGAAAACTTATCCCTTTTTTTCTTTACTCATTTCATTTTCTGAATCATCACATCTACCTTCTCTTTTTTTCTTAAACAAAATTCTTTTTAGTGGACGGATGAGAGTACAAGTTCGGATAAACACGCTCTTATTTATGGGAATTAAGCCTAGATAAAATAATATACAAATGAAGTCGGAACCTCGATTGGGATGCCAATGTGTAAAGCAAGACATGAATTGACAGATTAAGCTCATGTTTGGTGAACATTTTTGGAACTTGAAAAATGATTCAATTAATTGAATCTATTATTTATTGTTTGATTTGGATAATAAGTTTATCATTACCCTTACTTGAGAGTAACCTAATCATTCAATTTGTACACCTCAAAATAGAGGAGAAAAAAAAAAGATCTTTTACTAGTGATTCATTTTCATTATTAAATCATAAACACTTAAAAAAATAACAGTTATTAATGTTACTAGATCCTTCCCTTTATTTGATTTAATTCTATTTTCATTTCTCTACTTGAACCAAGTAAGCACTAGTATTCTCGCAACAAAAGGAACAAATTCGTTAATAGATTAAGGTTCTGATTAAAGAAAAAGTTACACCAATTGCGATAAGGGGTTCTGGATAATACGTACTTAACTAATTTGCAGCATTAATTTTTTTTACATTTGTCTTTAACCTTTCTGATCTATAAAAAATATTCAAAGAATTGATTCATTCCTGATCAGACCAACATTTCTAACGAGTCATTTTATGACAACTTTCTATCACATGCATTACTCCAACTAAATTCAATTAAATTGCACATACATATGATCAGCTTCATAAAGAGGGCTTATTCTGGCCATGATGATCGCATATATCAAGCAAAATGCACATATCTAATTAACTAGTTTATGAAAAAGAAAAGTTATAGAAATTACCTCAGCAAGAATTGTGACATCTAGAGCTGCTTGTCCAAACGGCATGATTCTAATGTCTACCACATTTAGATGTAATTTTTCCATCTCACATGGGATTCTTGACATCAACCCCATTTGTTTCTTGCAACACATTTTTATTAGGACATGCTTCTCCCTAACTCTTGCACTTATTTCCACGGGTACTGACTCGCACCCACTATTCGAGATGTCTTCTCTTGGACTCATCATTGCTTCCTTCTCTAGAACTTTCACTCTTTCTTCAAGTGATTTCAAGTGGTTTATAGCATCTTCCAGTAAAGATGCCTTGTCCAACTAATCATCAAAATGTATATATCAAAATTCAGTAGCTATGTTTCAGAGAATCTAAACTCTTCCGATGTGGGTTATCCTAATTACTAAACTAGGTTAAAATAAAAATAAAATGTTTTTAAGTTCGTGCAAAATCAAAAATTGATTAAAGTTGATGTATTTTATCGATAATTATAATCCCTTTTTTTTTCAATTAGAAGACATGCAATAACACAAATTAACTAAAAACTTTTGTTTTAATTTCCCCCAAATTAATAGTTTCAAGAGAAATAAAGTAGTGTTAATATTCATTAATTTGATTACCTTCTTCAATCCCGGCACAACTTTGGAGAGAGCGATGAAGAGGTGACGTAAATCCTCACGCCGTTTCCTCTCCGCCATGAGATGGTCTTGAGCTTGCAACGGCGTCCGCGTCGCCGTGGAAGCCCTCTCTCTCTTACCACCGAAATCGCCGTCGTCGTCGTCGTCTTTAGTAGAAGACGAGAAGCTTATGATCTGTGGGGTTAGGTTATTACAATCTGTACTACGATGATCTGCATTTGTCGGAGAAAACGACGAAAATCTCTCGTTCTCAAAAGAAATTAACTGTGGAGCTTCAACAGCAGCTGCCATTATTGAAGAACTCGGCATCGCCATTTCTCGACCGTTCAATGAATTAATCCAGCTCGTTGAACTCATTCTCAGCTGATCGGCGGCACCGCCGTGATCGGAAGTCTGGGAGCTGCCGCTGTTGCTGCAGTTGGAGTAGATCTCAGCGAGAAAAGGGTTGAGATAGAAAAAATCGTCTTCCAATATTTCCATAGGCCCTAAAATCAGATCAACAAATATATCTCTAATTATGTAAAGAATATATAATAAGAAATTAAATTAAGTTAATTTATCGCGACAGAAAAGCTCTCAAAATTCTTCTCTTGTTCTTGTCTACTTGAGAGGATAACCTCTCTCTCTCTCCCCACACACACCCACTGAACTGAGCTTCGGACAGATTAAATTCTTGGTCTGATGAAATGGTCGGAGATATATATGTATATATATATATATATATTGTGGTTTACGTGTGCGAAGATTTGTATACTCACACACGTGTGAACCGTCTTCTTACTGTAGAAATGGAGGCGCATAACTGTATGTAGAGCTATACATATATACACTGATCTTAAAAGGATAGCGATGTGAAATTATATTTTTGTACTCCCTCGATTCATCAAAATAAGATCTAATTTATCATTTTTATCTGTATATAAGATATATTTAATATATTTTTAATATAATAATTTAATTAATTTATAGACAATTTATCTTCATTCACTAATTTACTTAATTTTTGATATTTTTCTTAATTTGTTAATTCCTTTCATCACTCATACAATTTATCTTCATTCACTAATTTACTTAAATTTTGATATTTTTCTTAATTTGTTAATTCCTTTCATCACTCATTAAATAAATAACACAATTTTTTTTTAATGTGCGCGTGTGTATCTGCATGGTTTCAGCTTACACAGCGCGCCCGCGCCCGCTGTGCAGCTGCACATGCCCACAACGCTGGAGTAATATTTTTTCTTTTTTTTGAAAAATATGATTGTAATTTTTGTGTATATTTTTTTTCTTGTGATAAATATAGTAATAATAATAATGAGGTTCATGGATAGTTAAATACTACATCTGCCTCATAAGAGTGTGCACTTATTTTCATTATGGTACGTCCCATAATAGTGTGCATTTTTCTTTTTTGGGATCCCTTCTTTCACCATTAAAAGTGGACTCGTTCTTCCACTAATAACACTCACGTAACATTTATTAAAACCTATGTCACCAACAATCATGCACACTCTTATGAGACGGGTTGGGGGGGGCGGAATGAGATAGTGTAATAGAGAAAAAAATATGAGAAAGTTGAAAGAGAAGATAATTGCTGAGGTGACACATATATGGCACTACTATTGGATAACACCATAATGGATGTCATAAGTCTTACTTTTGTGGAGAAAGAAAATATTTATTATTTAAAAATAAATTTGAACGAATTATATTAGAATTATATATATATATATAATTACTAATAATAATAATAATTATAATAAATTTGGCTCCACGACGTTTATACATATACGTGTGTACGTCGGTATATAGTTATTGTTGGTCAAAGGCAATGGATGTTTCTTGCGGCAATCATTATCGCTTGTTACTTTCCTTATTAAATGCAAATTAATTCGACGCGTTGATGTTAATTTTTGGTTTGAAAATTAATGACTGATATGATTGTTTATCGTAGTTTGCTAAAGTTAAATAGCGCGTTGTTTTTCCTTTTTTGAGGGTAGTTAGCGTGTGTTTGTGTCAATAGACTATGTAATTTCTTATAAATAAAGGAATTAATATGAAATAAATTAGCCGAAATCAATTCATGCAATTAGCGTATGTTCTTCGATGGAATTTTAAAATACTCACTTTAATCGGTTATCTATGAAAAATATTCATCCTAATATGTTAAATCTACTTAAATCTATATAATATGGAGTATAAAAGAGCAGTTTTTTCCCTCAAATTTTTCTCTCTTCTTCCACCATTTTTTTCACTATTTTTTTCTTTTCATTTTTTTATATTTTAATTATTTTTTAAGCATCATCAAGTTTAATTCATGAACAAAATAACCAATATGTATCTTAAATATAATATAGTATAAAAATCATCAAAAATGAATTTAAAATGAATAAGTTATGAAAATTTTAAAATATTATATTTTTTGTCTCTTCATTAAAAATTTACAACTTTTTTTATTTATGTTTATATATGAAAATATTTATTATGATGAATAATTTATATAATAATATGCATAATGCAAATTTTCATTATTGAATAATTTTTAAATTTATTTAATAACTATAACTATCATTAGTATTTTTTATAAATTGAAAATTTACATTTTTAAATTCAGAATTTTATTGATTAATTGATGTGAATTATTATATTTTATTTTTAAAACATATGTTGTACGTATTTGTTTATATTTTGATTTATTTATTTATTTAAATTTATCGTTTAATAATAATGTCCGTCGTGCATCGCACGAATGGTATGAAGTACCATTTTTACTCTTATTATCTTAATTATATTTATACTTTTTCAACACAGTTTTACACTTCTTAACACATTTGATTAAAAAAATGTACTTTCAATAATATGAAGACCGAAATTGATGAAGATTCTATTACCTTTTAAATTTAATTGTTAAATACGACATATAGTATCAGATTCGAAGGTCAAGTTTGGAATTCTCACGACATTAGTACAGAATTAAGGTCCGGATGTGGTGTTGGAACAAGGTCTTCGGGATTGCAAAGAAGGACTTCAGTCTACAGGTATGGTGCGATGAGGGTTTGATCGGTCATGTCATGAATTGAGGTTTTTTCTTGCAGAGATTTGTGTCGATGTGATTCTATCATATAATTCTTCTAATGAGGGTCTCAGGGGTAGTTTTGGTGTAGTTAGCTGTGAAAAATTCTATATTGTGAAATATAAAGGTGGAAAAATTCAAACGTTATATATTGTGAAATAAAAAAATTCTATAACTAAAAATATTATTAGCCGCCGAAAAAAACCTTAGCTGGCGGCATTAGCCGCCGGTGAATTTCCTGCAGCTAATGCCGCTAGCTAAGTATTTTTCGGCGGCTAATAATGTTTTTGGCCAATATATAATGTCTGAAAATTTTCACTTTGTATCGATGTTTTTATTTAATAAACGTGTCTTTATTTTTAAAAAGTTCAACACCTACAATATATTACATGATTAAACTTATTTAATCAATTATTAGCTGAAAGTGACGTGATCAATAAATGCATCTTTCTTAAATTTTGTACATTTTACAACTAATAATCTTACATTTTTTTTGATAAATTACATAAAGAAATTCAAAGACCGCGCGACGGAAAACTCGAACCTAGGACCATAGGTCTTGGGCATTAAACTCCTACCACTAGACCAACACATAGTGTAAGAACTTTTACAAAAAAATAATGCACATCTATCAATATCCAACGATTGTCCCAATCACATGTTGTGGCACCAAATTAATTCATAGAATTATATTGCTTGTCCCAATCACATGTTGTGGCACCAAATTAATTCATAGAATTATATTGCTTCTTGTAGTCCCTTCAAACGATTATTTGCTCGAAAATACTGATTGATCAGAAGGTATCAGTAAAACCTTAAAGCCCCAAAAAAAAAAAAAAAACAAAACAAAAAACAAGAAATGATCAACTGCTTGATTTAAAAATATTTTGAACGGTATCGTCATGCTATGCATGATATGACACACACACACACATATAATTTACAATAAACAGAATAAAAAAAAAAATCATGTCTTGTTTTAATTTTTTCCGGATGATGTAATATGAATCTTAAGAATCATGCAATTCTAATTAAAAATTGCGAAAACTAATGAACAAGCATATTTGTTTCTTCTATAAAAAAAACATATTTGTTTAAATTGCTTTGTGAAAAAACTTGATAAACTAATACGGAGTATTATACTCCACAATTTGGTGAAAGACAGCTGCTACAGTTCTATCAGTAGATTAGATAATTGGAAATATTTAAAAAAATTGGTGCTCAAACTATTAATTTAATATGAGCAATATGTTGAGGATATATAACATAGACTAATATATATTGTTAATTAAGTAGCATTAAAAAGTTTATTATTGGATTGTTCCTTAATTTAGTATACAATCATGGCAAACGAGGAGACCCATACTTTATAACTAGATCCGGCAACAATTGAAGGAATTAATTAAATCAAGATAATCTTTCAATGATCTAATAGACAAACTACTAATATATATAGTAATAAAGATTTCTAGATAAATTATGGGAAGTTAAAAAAGCATATTCTCTATAGTCTCATCTGTCATTTTAGAGTTTAAATTTAATTTTACAGCAGATAAATTGTTGTTTTAATTAGAGTTTAATCCTAACATACTTTCATCAAGTTAATTTACTCCCAACTTTCCAACTCATGATAATTAATTACTCGATTATCCTCTACTTCTTCCATTTTTTATTAAGTGTCCTATTTTTAATATTTTTCTTGTTCTATAATAAAGGTCCTATTTCAAAATTTGAGAGTATAATTATGATATTCTTCCTACTTTATCCTTATTTAATACTCTCTCCGTCCCGGTCAAGACGCTACATTTGCTTTTGGGCACGAGATTTAAGGAGTTGTAGGTTAATGTTTTAAGTGTGTAATAATAAAGTGATAAAGTAAGAGAAAGAAAGTAATAAAGTGATAAAGTAAGAAAGATAATGTAATAAAGCGATAAAGTAGGAGAGAGAATGTAATAAAGAAATATTTAATTAGTGTTAATTAAGTGTTTAAAATCCCTTATTTTTGCCAAATATAGAAATGTAGCATCTTCGTTGGGACGGCCCGAAAAGGAATATGTAGCATCTTGGGCGGGACGGAGGGAGTATTTATTAGAATATAATAATTAGTCGTACACATGCATTTATTATGATGATTAATGAGGTTACAATGTATATTGACAGCTGGGGACACTTAATAAAAAACAGAGAGAGTATCAGTTTACTACACACTCTTCCAAGCATATTATTGAAAAAAATAAGAACAATTTTGTGACGTGGATATAGTCGCGTAGCCCTCTTTTAGCTTGGTTTCTCAAGAAAAGCGTAACACCCTAATATTTTGTAATCACAAAATGATACAGTATATATTTATTTTGAAAAATAAACTTAAAACTATTCATTTTTTTGAAAAATATACTCTCTCCGTTCCCTAAATAATTTTTTAAAAGAAAGGGACATAGGTTTTAAAATAAAGTTGCAAACGTCGCTGCTCCACGTCTCAACACCTTGACATTGAACACGAAACCAGTAATAACAATTTGCCATGAAATAATAACATAAACCAAACATTGAAAAGGGTGCAAATCACACAACAAAAGCACACATTGAGAATCGGCATACACAGGATATGCGCAATCGTGGGTCAATCCCCAATTACTGAAACAACTACACATGCCACGTTCATGTTACTACAAGAAATTGAAGAACAAGACATGTCGAATATGCAATTCCAGTAGCTATTATAACACCCGCAAACATGTCAACAACCACCTAAACACAAATTTAAGTTCCTTCGCAAGTATCAGAAAACAACACAAAATCAACAAAGCACGCATCTTAATTGCATTTTTTGTAATATATGACACAACAAATCTAGGACACAAGAAATTGATAGAGCAATAATCAATTCGGCATCTTTCACATCTCAAAGTTTTGTGTGCCATAGTTGTGAAATCACGGCGGCAAATATTCAAACCCTAACGATAAGTATGCAAGTCAGGTGAGTACAGTACCTTGTTGGGTTGAAGCCATATCCATGAAGTCCTAGATGTCAATCGCAACCCGCCCCAGTCGCCACATGCAATTAAACGGCGATTCTCGGCGATTGTTTCGCTAATGTCGTGAACTAGGAACAATTTGAGGGCTTTTGAATTCAGCAAATTTTCTCTCCAAACAGATGATAATATTCATTTTTTTTTCAAAATGGCTTAAATGTTGCGAAATAGAGAAATGATATGCGCGTCATTTGGGAATTTGGTTAAGGGCAAATATGTAATTCTATTAATTAATTCTATCATTAGCCGTGGCTACCAAACACGCTTAATTTGTAATATGTCCTTCTAATCTAGAGACCAAACACACATGCACAGGGACGGAGCCAGGAATTTAGTTCGCGGGGGGGGCTGAACCTGTACGGGGGTTCGGGGGCGGTAGCCCCCGAGAAATTTTTTTTGGGCATTCAGTATATTTAAGATATTTTTTTATTAAAATACGAGCATAATACTAATAATAACGAACAATATTTTCATAGATTATATAGTTTCAATATATCACAAAACTTTTTTTGGAAATTCCGTATATTTAAGACATTTTTTATTAAAAGGCAAGCATAATAATAATAATAACAAACAACATGTCCATATATTATATATTTTCTATATATTACAAATTAGTTTCAATACATTATAATTTTTTTTAGCATTTCATACATATTAGGCATTTTTTATTAAAAGACAAGTATAATAGTAATAATAACAAACAATATTTCATAGATCATATAGTTTTAAAAAACAAAATTATCCTTAAATTAAGTATATATGAGAGAATATAATAACCAAATACTCTTTTATAAAACAAAATTATTTTATAATAGGTATAAACATATATCTATATATATTTAAAAAAAAAAAAAACTCAAAATTTGGGAGGGGCTCTAGCCCCTGGCTCCGTCCCTGCACATGCACACTACTACATGACAAGTATTACCTGCAATGGGCCCTCAAGTTTTAATCTACCAAAGATAACTTTGCCTAGGCTACCAAACACATCCTATGTATAGATGTGTAGCAGCGGATCGGGGAGGGGTTGGAGGTAGGGGTCTCCTCCCAAAATATAAATACTTCTTAAAATATAAAATATGAACTATTTTCAGCCCATAAATTATCAAGATCTACGGTCGATTCATCACCTTTTTGGATGAATTCATGTTCTACACAAAATTCATACATTTACATATGAGTTCTCTAAGATTAAATCTCAACCATTAAATTAAGGATAGATCAATGGTGTAGATCTATTGCTATTTTGTACTCTAAGAGTTGTTTTTACCCTAATCCTCCCATATATATATATATATATATATATATATATATATATATATATATAGGGTTGGGTTCCGGTGGATCCCTATGCTTATAATAGATCCGTATATCCAAATCTAGACCACACATTTATGACATGTGGCGCATCAAGATGGTGACACGTGGCAAGGCATTTCAAGGCAAAATCTGGAGAGGGGTAAAATTGGAATGTAATTTTCGAAAAAAAAAAAAAAAATCTCAAAATAGGTATATTTTAGATGCATAAAGTTTCATACGAGAATGCATGAACTTTCATATAAAAATGCATAAAGTTTCATATAAAAATGCATAAGATTTCACCCCACCCCAACCCCACCCCCCACACCCCTGAACCCCACCCCACCCCACCCACCCCTACCCCCCACCCACCCCCTACCCCCCACCCCCCCTAAAAAAAATATTTTTTTTTAATAACTGATTTTCTGACCACTGACCCACCCCTACCCCCCACCCCCCCACCACCCACCCCCCCACAATTTTTTTTTTATTTTCTCAAAAACTGATTTTCTGACCACTGACCCCCCCCCACCCACCCACCCCCCACCCCACCCCCCAATTTTTTTTTTAAATCAGTTTTGAAAAAAATAAAAAAAATAAAAAAAAATTTTGGGGGGTGCGTGGGTGGGTGGGGGGGTGGGGGTGGGGGTCGGCCAGCAATCAGAAAATCAGTTTTTGAAAAAAAAAAATTTTTTTTGGGGGGGGGGGGGTGGGGGTGGGGGTCGGCCAGCAAATCAGAAAATCAGTTTTTGAAAAAAAAAAAATTTTTTTTTGGTGGGGGGGGTGGGGGTGGGGGGGGCAGGGGCAGGGGTGGGGTGGAGAAACTACCAGATTTATTAAAATGAAATGCATTTTTTGTATAATTTAATGCATTTTTATGTGAAAACTTTATGCATTTTTGTTTGATTTTATATGCATGTGAAACATGCCTATTTTTGGGGGTGGTAATGGGGAGGGTTGGGGGGTGGTGTGGGCTGGATTGGGGGGTGGTATGGGGTGGGGTGGTGAAAATACCAAAATTGGAAAAATTAAATGCATTTTTCTGTTCAAAGTTATGCATTTCATGTGAAAACTTTATGCATCTTTGTGTGAAACTATATGCATCTAAAATATATCTATTTTGAGAAAATCTAAAAAAAATATATATTTTTTTAATTATTAAATCCGAAAATTACATTCCAATTTTACCCCTCCAGATTTTGCCTTGGAATCCTTGCCACGTGTCACCATCTTGATGCGCCACATGTCATAAATGTGGTCAAGATTTGGATCTAGGGATCTATTATAAGCATTGGGATCTATATGATCCCATTCCTATATATATATATATATATATATATATATATATATATATATATTATTGGGAACTTAATGAAATATCATATCCCTAGTTTTGATGATACCAAAACTCTTAGAATTTCTTGTAATAGACTAGAACTTCTCGAACTCAAGTGTTAGAGTTCAAGCTTTCTAGTTAGACTGCAGTTCTGAAGACTGAAGACCCCAACTGAAGATAGCTGTGAAAAGACAAAGTCATATACAGATGAATTGACTGATCGAGAGCCTTAATGAAATATCAGTTATGACTAAAGTATTAATCATGGCCACGTACGTAGAATTAGCGGACTGATACTCAATGTCAAGTATCAGTTGACATTCTTCCTCAGACTGAAGTTTCAGCGTTAAAAGGAAGCCATGTACTTTCAAGTACAACCGCATTAAATGCAGAAATATTGAAGATCGTCATTTCTCCGCAGAGGCATCCCTTTTTGGTGCAAGCTTTTCAGATGCGCTTTACCTGTTGTACCTGAGACACCGTTCTTCACCAAATTAGGAACCTCGAAGGTTGTAGCCTCAACCAAATTCAAATCTTGTCTCACAACGACAGAAATCTTGAAGATCATCTCAGCCAACAAATCTATTCAAGACTTCTCCTATAAATAGAGCTCGAGGAACACTGCAATCTTCACCGATTCAAAGACTAACGCTGAAGCTCTGTCAAATTCTCAAGCCAGCCTTAACATAGACAATACTTTGAATTGAAAAAGAGAGTACTCAAATGTTGTAAAATCAGTCTTACTAATTACCTAAACTCTCTTAGAAATCTAGGCAATTCTTGTTGAATCCTAATCCTAGAATCGATTACTTGAGAGTCTGTTCTAAATAATCTTAGTTGGAAGTTTTTGAACCATTTTCAACCGAGCGAAAAAAGTGTTTGAGTAGAGAGGAGTTCAAACCAGTGCTTTGACTCCAGAGATCTTAGCCACCCGCTGAAAAAGACATATGTGTGTCTAAGCGTGCTAAGAGAGAGAGCAAGAAATCCAACCCAGTGCGTTAGTACTGAAAATTATATTTTCAGCTCAAGGTTTGTTGTGCACCCGTAAGCACAAGCCCAGAGTGTTTGTCAGACTGATCATCTGGGAGTGGACGTAGGAATTTGTTTTCCGAATCACGTAAAAATCATAGGGCTGTAAATGAACAGAGCTACTCGCGAGCTATTCGAGATTCGGCTCGAAAAAAGCTCGTTCGGAGCTCGATTCGATAATAAACGAACCGAGCTCGAGCCTGATTTCGAGCTCAAAATTTTTATCGAGCCGAGCTCGAGCCTGACAGTGCTCGACTCGTTGAGCTCGCGAACATGTTCGAATTCGATTGTTCACGAACATGTTCGCGAGCCTGTTCACGAACCTTCAGTCGAGCCTTCAATCGAGTTAGTACACGAGCCTTAAACGAGTCGAACTCGAACACGAATAACATATTAATTAAGAAGATTTTCTTAAATTTATAACAAATTCGAGCTTGAACATCATATATACGAACCGAGCCGAACTCGAGCTCAAGTTCAAATTCGACATTATCGAGTATCACCCGAGCCGAACTCGAACCGAGCTCGAGCTTAGTAAGTGGGTGACGAGCCGAGCTCGATCATCAAGATAAAAGCTCGAATCGAGCTCGAGCCGAGCTCGAATACCCGAATATTTAAACGAGCCGAGCTCGAGCCTGCTTGTATTCGGCTCGGCTCGGCTCGTTTACAGCCCTAAAAAATCCTTGTGTTCTTTATCTGCTTCCAGTTATTCTTATTTGCGCTAAAATTGTTTACATCTGAATCTTGCTTAACTGAAAAGAGAAACTAAGGATTTTCTTAAGGCTATTTGAATTAAGTTTAATTTTCGCTGCTAGTGTTATTATTCTAACTGATAAATCTCCGGATAATCAGTAAGATTCATAACACTTCTCTGTTTACGTTCAAACTCGACTGAAGCCTTATCTGGACTGAAGTTATCTGACTATTTCAGTTAACTAAAGTCATCCACTGATATTAATATCAGTATCAGTCGCTAGGCTCTCTTCAATTGAAAACTATTTTGAGACTTAACTGAAACCTTCAATTGATATTTTTATACAAAGCTTTTCAGTATCAATTAAGTTCTCTCATCTGTTCAAACATCAGTTTTCGCGAAGAATTGCCCTACATGTGTATTCCCCCCATACACCTGTTCAGTGACCCTCTGGGACCCAACATATATATATATATATATAGGGAAGGGCTACCGTGAGAGCACCTCTTAAAATAAGAAATAAGAATTAAGAAAAATGTATGAATTTTATGTAGAACACGTATGAATTCGTTGTCTAAAGGTATGAATTGCGAAAAATAAATTTTTGCTACCTTTGGGATTCGAACTCAGGACCATGAATTCATTCAATAGGATGATGAATCAACCGTAGATCTTGATGATTTAAGGGCTGAAAATGATTCTTATTTTATATCTTAAGAAGTGTACTTATTTTAGCCCTCCCCTATTGTTGGGTCCCGGAAGGTCTAAAATAAGTGTATGGGGGGGGGGGAATACACCTATGGGCTATTTTAATCAAAGACTTGAAAACAAACCAACACAACCTTTGACAATTAAAAGAGTGTAGAGAAACTTCGGTTGGCGACTGATACTGAATATCTCTTCAGTAAAGAGTTATCAGTTAAGTCTGAGACTTTAAATGATATGCGTTAGGCTTCAGTCAGGTTTGTAAAATAGAGGAGTGTTATGAATCTTACTGACTATCCGAAGATATATCAATTAGACTAATAACACACGCAGCAGAAAACTTTGTCTTTTGAAAAAGCCTTTGTGATTAAACACGTTGTCAAGATTTATGTTTCACTTTGCAGTTAATCAGTTTCAGTTAACAAAAGGTTTGTGCACAGATAAGAAAGTAAATACTGAAAGCAATAAACGACAAAAGGATTTTTACGTGGTTCGAAATCCAATTCCTACATCCACGGTCAGTTAATCACACTGATAAACTAACTGGGCTTGTGCTTACGGGTGCACAGTAAACCTGAACAACCAAAGATCCAATCTTCGGTACCAACACACTGGGTTGGATTTCTCACTCTTAGCTTTACTTAGACAAAACTATGCCTTTCCGCAAAGACTAAGATCTCACGGAGTCAGAGCACTGGTCTGAACTCCTCTCGGCTCAAACACTCGTTTCGATCAGTTGAAATGAGGTTCAAAAACTTGCCAACTAGATTACAAAGAACATGCTCTCTGTAATCAGTTATATTTAGGCTCTGGATAAAAAAATATTTTCCTAAGTTCTAAGAGAATGTGTGTAATCAGTAGAGACTGATTTTTGGCTTTGAAATTCTCTTCTTCAATTCAAACTTTGGATGGCTTTGAATTGCCGAGTAACGAATTCGGCAGCGTTTCAGCTTATGTATTTAAATCGGTGAAGATTGAAGTGATCCTCGAGGTCTATTTATAGGAGAGATCTTGAATAGATCCGTTGACAGAGATGGTCTTCAAGAATTCATCTGTTGGAGTGTATTTCGAATTTGACTGAGGCTTCAATCTTCAAGGTTCCTTGTTTGGTGAGAAACGGCTACTCAGGTACATGAGGTAAGGCGCTTCTGAAAAGGTAATCACCAAACAGGAATGCTCTGTAGAGAAAGGACGATCCTTGAAATCTCTGCATTTAATGCGGCTGTACTTGGGAGTGCGTGTCTTCCTTTTAACTTTGGAGGTTCAGTTCGAGGAAGAATGTTAATTGATACTTGACTTTAGTATCAGCCCGCTGAATTCACGTGGCCTGCATTGATGTATCAGTTCGTAACTGATTGTTGAACTGTTCAGTCAAATATCAGTATTTGACTCTGCCTTTGATCGCTACATCAGTCGGCATCTTCATTCTTCAGTCTTCATTCTTCAGGACAACGTCTAAACTAGAAAAAGAACTCTAACACTTTAGTTCGAACAGTTCTAGTCTATTACAAAGAAAACTTAAGGATTTTGGTATCATCAAAACTAGGGTTAGGATATTTCATTAAGTTTCCAACACCTATATATATATATATATATATATATATATATAAGAAATACGAGAAATAACATAATACATTGTTTTAATAATTGTAGCATTTAAGCTAATTGTCTAACATTTTATGGTGGTTTTGTATACTCCTCTCGTCCACAAAAAATAGTTCATTTTTGCTATTTTGGGACGTCCACAAAATTAGTCATTTTCTATTTTTGAAAACTTTGTTTCACATGGTGAGCCATTTTTTCCACTCACACTATAATTAATTATTATTATTATAATACTACTTTTTAAGTGAGACCCCTTCTCACTCACAATACACTAAACTATTTCTATTAAAATATGTGTTGTCCACTTCTAGAACTATTTTTTTTTGGACGAAGTCAGGAGTATTAATATGTTAAATTTGTATTATTTTTGTTTCCTTTTCATTTCTTAGTTAAATTTCAATGCTGAGTTTGAGTCAATTAATTAAAGTATGATTATGAATTATTAATAATAGTTTTTCCCTTAAAAAAAAGAAAATTAGTTTATTTTTGTAAAAGATGATTTTTTTTAAACGCATAAATGCTTTTTTTGTGCTTTCAATCAAGGGCGGATCTATATAGGGGTTGCACTGGGCTCCAGCACAGTGCAACCCCAAAATTTTGTCCGATATATATTAAATATATTTAGCCTAATATCTACATAGTTTAATTTTAGCCTAGTCCAACTTTAAAAAAAAAATAAAAAATCTTCCAACATAAAATAAAAATTAATTTATTTTTATAGAAGATAGATTATTTTTTAAAAAAATATATATTTAGATGTAGTTTTTGTATATATTCTTTCAACTATAATGGTACAATTTGCAGGGATAACGTTAGTATATGTTATTGAATCAATAGAAATAAAATAATTATTTATTATAGTCAGATTTTAGTCCTAAGTTCATTACTTGTACAAACTGCCTGAAAATTTTGGCTCGGGCCCTACCGCCCCTAAACCCCCGTTCAATACCATCGAGTTCAGCTCCCAATCGATAAATTTTGGATCCGCCCCGCTTTCAATATATTTGTTGTTGAATCAATAAATTAGAACATTTATTTATTATAGTAAGTGATTAAGTAATAGTTCTAAAGTTTATTAAAATTTCACTTAAACACAAAATAAATTATACGAACGGTCCAAAATAATTTAACTCAAGCACTTGTAATAATTAATATTTTCAAACTTCATACTTAATAAATTTAACCTCTACAAATTCTGAATTTCTACGTTGGTGTTATTGGGAAAACAAAAATCAGGTGCGCAGCAAATCCAAGAGGTTTTTTTTTTTTATTAAAAAAAAGCAAACAAACAAACAAATTATTAGAACTAATTTAGGGCAGATGACCTAAATTTAGGGCAGATTTTTTGTCGTGAATGATAAGGTGGTCGGAATCGGAAAAAGAAGAAATTGAGTGGTGTGTACGGACAGACTTGTAAAGATATTATCTGCTCACGTGTGAATTCAAATTAGGTCATTATTGTTGTATAGTATTAATTAATTGTTTCTGATTTTATTTGCTACATATGAAGTTTGCCTTGCGTTTACGTAGTCCGCCCAATTTATCGGGCAATTAAATTGCATGAAAATATTTGACTTTATATCAAAATCTAATTTTTTGATAATTTTTTTAATTGTAATAAAAATTTTAACGATGTTTCAATTGATAGCAATATCCGTCCGGAGTAATTTTTCAGCCAAATTAAATCTGATTTGGCAGCCGGACCACCAACGTGGCATTAAAAATGCCAAATCACTTCCTCTCTCACACACACTCTTCACTCCCTTTCTCACACACACTCATCTCTCTCACAAACCCTCCACAGAAGTTGCCGGCATCCGTGGCCATAGTCGTCGGCTTCCCGCAACGCCAGTTCCGCCATCACCCGCTGCCATTGTCGCTGGCCGCACGGCCAGAGACGCGGCGGAGCCATCCAGCAAGCGAACCGATGTGTCAAATATCGACAACGTAGTGCCCTACTGCATCCGGCCGAACACCCTCTGTGACTCCGGCTTGAGCACCGGCAGCGGCTCGCTGAAGCCGCTGAATCTCACCCCGGTTACCGGAAGTTCGCGAGAACAACTGTGACGAACGTTGCCGTCGCGACATCCGCTTCGCAACCCTGCTGCTCGGCGGCACACTCCGACGTTGCTTTGACACCAGCGCGTAGTTCTCGGAGCCGCCGGAGGCGACATCTGCCGGAGGGGGAGGGGATGGTGACGTGTTAGGATTATTTAATTTGATTATTTAATTTTTGTCACATCGTATAAAGCTTAGTAAACCCTTATTTAATTTGGCCGAAAAATTACTTCGGACGGACATTGTTATCAATTGAAACGTCGTTAAATTTTTTGATACAATTAAAAAAATTGTCAAAAAATCAAATTTTAATATAAAATCAGGTATTTTCATGTGTTAACTAATATTTGCCACTTTTTTTCTTTTTTGAGCTGTGAAAGTAACTTTAAAAATGTAACTTTAAAAGGACGGGTTAATTGCATAAAATGTCACCAAACTATGCTATTTGTATCAAATTTGTCACTAAACTTTAATTTGTTTCAAATTAAATACTAAACTTGTATTTTGTATCATTTAAGTGTTTAAATTCAAGTTTTCAAATAAACTTATTCCATGTGGCTATTAAAAGCCACGTAGTCATCTCCATGTAAGTCAATTAATTAAAAAGATTTGCCATATCATTTTTTTTATATATAAAATAGAGTAAATAAAAGAAAAACTAAAAATTGGGGACAAGTTGAGAATAAATCCTCAGATCGAAAGGCGTAGACAAGTGAGAGTACTTATGAAAAGCCAACTAAACTACTATTGATTGGTCCAACGTGAAATTATGTCAATTCCTATCAATTAAAATATGCAGACTAGAGAGAACTCATTGTTTTGGATGCATTTACTGAACTAATAGGAATTTGACATTAAACTGTCATGAAAATACTTGACTTTCGTAGCCATGCGCAGGCAGATCGCAATACTATGTTAGAAAAACTACATGCTTTGAGAAAATTATATGCCTCTTCTAGTTGTTTCAATATCTCATTGTTGTACCTTTAATCTATTTTTGGTGAAGAAACTCATTGTTCTACTCATAAATGGCATCTGTTTAAATAAATGCTAAAGATAGAGTTCAAGTTTGCAAAGGCACAACATGTGTTTGATGAAATGTCAGAATGAAAGTTCAAACATGGAGATGACTACGTGGCTTTTAATACCCACATGGAATAAGTTTATTTGGAAACTTGAATTTAAACACTTAAATGATACAAAATACAAGTTTAGTATTTAATTTGAAACAAATTAAAGTTTAGTGACAAATTTGATACAAATAGCATAGTTTGGTGACATTTTATGCAATTAACCCTTAAAAGGACAGTTTTGGATACCAAAATTGTATATATTGGTTGATGTGAACTGACAAAATAGGTTTAGATGATTTCATAATTGGATTATCCTTTATGAACTATATTTATAAGGCATGTTTATGTTATAACCGGGTACACGATCGAGATATTACAAAATAAATATTTTGAGATATTACAACTCAAAATAATTGAAATATTACAAAGTAAATAATTTGAGAAATTACAACTCAAATAATTCGATACAACTGAAATACACTGTATAAATAAATTATACGTATAAACAAAGTCGAGTCGAGATGAATCTCTTCCCGCAAGAAGATTATCGCCCCGGTAGTGCTCTTCGGTTTGGCGTATCTTCCCCAAAGGTAAAACGACTACGTCTCGTCGGATGTAGCACCACAATCCGGCGAGCTCCGGCGAACTTAATAGGATCAAGAACTGAGTGTTGTGCAGAGGGTGTAGAATTGGCAGAATGCAGTATTTCTTGGTGTTGTTCGTGCCTTCTGCATGCTCTCCACAAGTCTATTTATAGACATGTGGTAAGTCTGAATTCAATACATTGAATTCCACTCCAACGGCTGGAAGCCGTAAATGTTGAAGATGATGGCCGGTGGGCGCAGCCATTGAAGAAACTCAGCTGCAAAAACGAAGTTGCCATGCAGAAGTCGTAGCAGGCGTGCTTCTGCTGCTGCTTCTTCTGCTGCTGCTGAAGTGGGCTGGGCTGCTGCTGAAGTGGGCTGGGCTTGGGAATTAAATTCTGTTGGGCCAAAATAAATTCTGTTGGGCCAATAAATAAAAAGCCCAGTGGAGTTGGTCCAAAAAATAGTTTGGGCCCCAAACACCACCCCAAAGCACCAATTGCCAAGATCCAAGTCCTTGGCCGCGGCCCGTACCCGACCCGCCCGTCCGGCGGCGGCGGCGACGACGTCGTCGTCCGTCCGTCCGTCCGTCCGATCGATCGTCGGCGGCGGCGCGCGTGTGTGTGTGCGCGCGAGGCTAGTACTTAGATCAAGCCCACTAGCAAGCCCACAAGTCAATTTATCAACTCCATGTGCTTTGCTATTCTTATACATGAAAAACATCTCTATGTTTTCCAATGTGGGATAACATAGCATAAATGTTATTTTCCCTCTTCAACATCCAAACTTTGACATACAATATCTCACTCATCGGAAATCGGTTTTGAGACTTCAAGTATATCACGTTGATCTACTCGAGATGTAGATTAACATCCAATCATTATTTTAATTAAATAATAAATATTTAATTAAATAATAATTTCCAGATATGGCATTAAAACCATATTTCCAACAATCCCCCACATGAGTGAGAAAACAGTATGCGAAAGTATGCAAACACTTAGCTCAGTCCTCTTAAGATACAACATTGCATTTGGAAAGGTAGCTTGTGGCTTTGAACCTGCCATAGTCAATATTATCGAGTATACCGGCGGCCTAGTGGATTGTGTTCCTTGAACTAGTCCTCCTCGGTGTATACTGAGTCAACAATATTGACACAATATTGCTTCAATCCTTATTCGTTCTCACGTTTGTGTCCATTACAGGCCTTGGAACACCTCTTTGGATTCATAAGTGTTTCAATCGAAGCGGCCCCACTTCACACTTACATAGGTGACTCTTAACTCAAGTATCCTGCTATACTTGTCCTCTTCGAGGAGTTCTAGAGTCGTTAAAAGTCAAAGACTTAACCTCACCACGTGCAGGTTTCCGAACACTCACTGTTCTACAAGGAATAGGCAATTCGAGTGTTCAACACACAGTTTTTCATAGCTTAGTTGTCCCATTGAACCAAGTTCTTGGGATCCTCCAGTCATCATGGTTGGGTTACCACTATGATTATCCTTAATTTGTGGACTTCAAACCCATTCCCCCTAACAGTTTATACATCTGATCTCGATGGATACTTTTTGTCAAAGGATCCGCTATGTTATCAATTGATCTTATATAATCAATTGTGATAACTCCACTAGTGATCAGATGTCTCACGGTATTATGACGTCGACGAATATGTCTCGACTTACCGTTATACAAATGGTTTTGTGCTCGTCCGATAGCAGCTTGATTATCACAATGAATTATCACGGACGACACAGGTTTCGACCAACATGGAATATCCTCGAGGAAATTTCTAAGCCACTCGGCTTCTTCACCAGCTTTATCCAAAGCTATGAATTCTGATTCCATGGTCGATCTAGCAATACATGTTTGCTTCTTGGATTTCCAAGACACAGCACCACCCCCCACAGTGAATACATAACCGCTCGTTGAAAACGAGTCTTTGGCATCAGATATCCAATTTGCATCACAGTACCCTTCAAGTACAGAGGGTTCCCTAGTATAATGAATCGCATAGTTTTGAGTATATTTCAAATATCTCAAAACCCTTTCAAGAGATTTCCAATGTTCATTACTAGGGTTAGCTGTAAAGCTGCCTAACTTGTTGACCGAGCATGCTATATCGGGACGAGTGCAATTTGTTAGATACAACAAGCTCCCAATAATCTTCGCATATTCTATCGCGTCAACAGGTTCTCCCTTGTGTACACTCAAATGCACACTAGGTTCCCATGGTGTCTTAGCTATTGGCTTGTCAAAAGCGTTGAATTTCTTTAACACTTTCTCAACGTAGTGAGATTGTGTTATAGTAATACCATCAGGTCTTCTTAGAATTTTAATTCCAAGGATAACATCAGCTAAGCCCATATCTTTCATGCTAAAATTTTTACTTAGCATGCCTTTGGTTTCTTGAATCACTCGGGAATTACTTCCCATGATGAGCATGTCATCTACATAAAGACAAACAATAACATATCCGTTATTAGAATTCTTAATGTAGACACATTTATCGCACTCATTGATTCTGAATCCATTTGACAACATTACACTGTCAAATTTTAAATGCCATTGAAGCGGTGCTTGCTTCAACCCATATAAAGACCTTTGAAGTTTGCATACTTTGTGCTCTTGCCCAGGTACTACAAACCCTTCAGGTTGCTTCATATATATTTCATCTTCCAACTCGCCATACAAGAACGCAGTTTTCACATCCATTTGGTGAATCTCGAGATTGTGCAAGGCAGCAATAGCGAGAAGCATCCGAATAGATGTTAGTCTGGTCACAGGTGAATAGGTATCGAAGAAATCGTACCCTTCTTTCTGCCTGAAACCTTGAACGACAAGTCGGGCTTTGTACTTATCTATAGTACCATCAGATTTGTACTTCTTCTTTAGGATCCATTTGCATCCTAAAGCTTTACTTCCAGGTGGTAGATCCACTAACACCCAAGTATGATTCTGCATAATGGAATCAATCTCAATATCGATGGCTTCTTTCCAGAGAGCTGCATCTGAGCCAGACATAGCTTCTTTAATTGTCACCGGTTCGCCATCTAGCATCAAGACAACATAATCCGGTCCATAGACATTAGCTTTTCTAACTCGTTCCCCACGTCTTGGTTCTACATCCATAGGTTTAGACCTTGGTCTTTTCCTATTAGGTGGTACATGATTAGAACCCGTGGCATCATCTACTTGAGTAGAATTACTAGCTACTTCCATAGGTTTAGAACCTGTAGCATCACCATCAACTCCATCATTAGAGTTCGATGTACCTTTATCCTTGTTAGGATAGATATTTTCAAAGAATATAGCATTCCTTGATTCTATCGTTGTCCCAACATGTATATCAGGTATCTCCGATCTGTGCACTATAAAACGATAGGCACTGCTATTAAGTGCATGACCAATGAAGATACAATCCACCGTTTTAGGTCCTATTGTAACTTGCTTTGGTAAAGACACTTCTACCTTGGCTAAACACCCCCACACTTTGAGGTATTTATACGAAGGTTTCCTTCCTTTCCATAGCTCATAGAGAGTTACATCTTTCCCTTTGAGTGGAATCTTGTTCAAGATATAGTTGGCCGTTAAGACAGCTTCCCCCCACATGTTCTGGGGTAATCCTGAACTAATCAACAAGGCATTCATCATCTCCTTAAGAGTTCGATTCTTGCGTTCAGCAACGCCGTTAGATTGTGGTGAATAAGGAGCCGTCGTTTGATGGATTATACCACTTTCGTTGCATAATTCAGCAAACGGAGCTACATATTCTCCACCTCTATCACTTCGAACCATCTTAATTCGACATCCAAGTTGATTCTCGGCTTCATTTTTGAAGTTTCTAAAAGCTTCAATAGCCTCATCTTTACTTTTCAATAAGTAAAGGTAACAATACTTTGTGCAATCGTCTATAAAGGTAATAAAGTACTTCTTGCCACCTCTAGTTTGCACGAACTTTAAATCACAAACATCGGTGTGAATAAGTTCCAATGGTTGAGTGCTCCTTTTTACCGATTTAAACGGTAACTTAGCCATTTTGGCTTCAACACAAACTTCACATTTTTCTTGTGAGTTGTATTCATCAACTTTTAGTAAATTCATTTTTACTAATCTCTTTATAGCATTTAGATTAACATGTCCAAGTCTACAATGCCATAAATCAGAACACTCAATCAAGTAAGCAGAAGAGGTTGATGCATCTTTATTGATCTTAGCCTTGGCAGGCTTACAAGCTCTTACACCAAGTTTGAAAAGTCCTTCGGAGGCATAGCCTTTCCCTAGGAACTTTCCCCACTTGCGTATTACAACATAGTCAGATTTGAAAAACAATTCAAAATCCTTATTCGTAAGCCTAAAGCCCGAAATTAAATTCTTTCGGACAGTTGGAACGTGTAATACGTCTTTCAATGTGATCTCCACGCCCGACGTGAGTTGAAGAATCACATCTCCCATGCCAAGGACTTGGGATGTCCGTTCGCTAGCCTCCATTATCGTTTTGTTTTCCACTTCTTTGTAGTTGTGGAACAACTCACGATTTATGCATATATGGACGGTAGCGCCGGTGTCCACGAACCAAGCGTTCGGGTTGTCCACATGATTCACCTCGGATATCATGGCAGCAAAGTCATCGTGGTTCCAATCGTCGAAGTCCTTCTCGACGTTGTTCACGTTGCTCTTTGTCTTCTTCCGCTTTGGCTTGCGGCAATCCTTAGCCATGTGACCTTGTTTGTCACAATTATAACATACACCATCAAACTTTGATGGTTGATGTCCGCCTTGCTTCCCTTTACCCTTATTATTAGGGTTAGGGCGACCACGTTTGTTGGAGGGACCGCCTTTCTCGGTGAGATTGGCCTTTGCCTCCATTGGAGCTTTTCCCTTTTGATCACGACTTCTCACGTGATCCTCCATTTGAAGCTTGGATATTAATATCGGCACGGACATCTCCGAGCGCTCATGCTTCAAAAGGTTTTGAAATTTCCTCCAACTAGGAGGTAATTTCTCTATGATGATTGCAACGAGCAATGCATCCGCCAAGGGCATCCCTTCGGCTTGAACCTCATGTGAAAGATTTTGGAACTCTTCCACTTGGTCCATCAATGGCCGGGAGTCGACCATTTTATATTCCAACCATTTGGCGACAATATACTTGGTAGTATTTGCCTTGTCCACTTGATATTTCAGATCAAGGGCCTCCCACAATTGTTTCGCGGTTTCATGAACCTTGAAAACACGGTAGAGCCGTTCGTCCAGAGACATGAGAACGGTGTTACGGCACAAGTAGTCGCCGCGGCACCAGTTCAAATATCCGGTACGAATTTCTTGGCTTGTCTCCCCTTCCCCTTCACTCGGGGTTGGAGGTTTATCCTCCATTAAGAATCCGGCAAACCCCACGGTTGTGAGGTAGAATAGCATCTTCTCTTGCCAATATTTGAAGTTCTTGCCTGAGAACGTTGATGGTTTGTCGGCAAGACCAATAGTTCTAGATGTTGACGAAGAAGCCCCCGTTGATGTAAACGAGGAAAATATTGACGACGTGGTTGAACCGATGGTTGCAGAGGTGGTGGAGCCATCCATATTGACGTCGGTGTGAGCCATTTCTCGAACGTGTATCAACGGCAGAGAAATAATCTTCTTGCGATTGTTATAACCGGGTACACGATCGAGATATTACAAAATAAATATTTTGAGATATTACAACTCAAAATAATTGAAATATTACAAAGTAAATAATTTGAGAAATTACAACTCAAATAATTCGATACAACTGAAATACACTGTATAAATAAATTATATGTATAAACAAAGTCGAGTCGAGATGAATCTCTTCCCGCAAGAAGATTATCGCCCCGGTAGTGCTCTTCGGTTTGGCGTATCTTCCCCAAAGGTAAAACGACTACGTCTCGTCGGATGTAGCACCACAATCCGGCGAGCTCCGGCGAACTTAATAGGATCAAGAACTGAGTGTTGTGCAGAGGGTGTAGAATTGGCAGAATGCAGTATTTCTTGGTGTTGTTCGTGCCTTCTGCATGCTCTCCACAAGTCTATTTATAGACATGTGGTAAGTATGAATTCAATACATTGAATTCCACTCCAACGGCTGGAAGCCGTAAATGTTGAAGATGATGGCCGGTGGGCGCAGCCATTGAAGAAACTCAGCTGCAAAAACGAAGTTGCCATGCAGAAGTCGTAGCAGGCGTGCTTCTGCTGCTGCTGAAGTGGGCTGGGCTGCTGCTGAAGTGGGCTGGGCTTGGGAATTAAATTCTGTTGGGCCAAAATAAATTCTGTTGGGCCAATAAATAAAAAGCCCAGTGGAGTTGGTCCAAAAAATAGTTTGGGACACCACCCCAAAGCACCAATTGCCAAGATCCAAGTCCTTGGCCGCGGCCCGTACCCGACCCGCCCGTCCGGCGTCGTCGTCGTCGTCGTCGTCCGTCCGTCCGATCGATCGATCGTCGGCGGCGGCGCGCGTGTGTGTGTGCGCGCGAGGCTAGTACTTAGATCAAGCCCACTAGCAAGCCCACAAGTCAATTTATCAACTCCATGTGCTTTGCTATTCTTATACATGAAAAACATCTCTATGTTTTCCAATGTGGGATAACATAGCATAAATGTTATTTTCCCTCTTCAACATCCAAACTTTGACATACAATATCTCACTCATCGGAAATCGGTTTTGAGACTTCAAGTATATCACGTTGATCTACTCGAGATGTAGATTAACATCCAATCATTATTTTAATTAAATAATAAATATTTAATTAAATAATAATTTCCAGATATGGCATTAAAACCATATTTCCAACAGTTTAAATATTTTTTTTATTAATTATTGATTAGGAATCAGTCTAAATAATTGATCTTTCGATGAATTCCATAGGCGGTGTTAGTACATCTACCTCTTATATGATATTATCATTATTAGTATAAATTAAATTAATAAGTGATCGCATTAACACTTTTTTTTTTCTTAAATGGTAACAATAACTAATCCGACTCGAGCATATGAAAAAAAAAATCTCGGGGGCCGGCTAAACGAATGAGCAAAGCGTGTATTGCATAAATAAAGGAAATTAATTAGGATAATAATTATTTTATCAGTACTTTAGAAATTCATTGTGATTTTAACACTCGTTTTTTATTTTCTGGAAAATTATATCCTTTGCCATCACCTCGCAGCAAAATTAAGTGGGAAAAAGAAGTAACAAATAGAGACAATCTCAAAGTGTGGCCAGGGAATAAAATTATATACTTCCTCCAATATAGCGTGTATTTGAGGGCCACGGCTTAATTATTGTGTGATTGACTTAACTGGCTCTAGAAAGTTTCATTAAATAATTAAATATTCCGTATCCATTGGGTGCGGTAAAAAGGATTCGATTTTTTTTGTTATGACCTTAATCAAAAAAATTTGTTAATTGATTAACCTATAATCGAAATTTAACGATTCGATTATTGGTTATAGAATATTCTGAAATTCAGTTAATAGACTTAATCGATAATCGGTCGATTAAAATCAATTATATTTTATTTTAATTTTAAAACTAAACAAATTAACAAATTAAATATCCTAAATTCCTCCTGTCGTCCAAATTCCTAATAAATTAACAAATTAAATATCCTAAATAAAAATAATAAATAAATAATCATGATCATAAAAATAAGTTATTATTGAAATCATGCTGGCCTAATCATTACATAATCCTTATTCTAAAAAATTGATAAATTATGAAATGCGCGGATGGTGACCAATCTCGTCTAGTTGACAACGTAATTAATATTAATTACTTGGCATAATTTTCTAATTAACTTGCATCAATAAGAATGGTATTGCGTATATATTATATTGCCAACCTGGTGTAAAGTCGAACTGAGTTGTTCACATATATATAATTGAGGAATTAAATAAAAAAAGTTGTCGAATATATTTTAATCAGCAAGTTGGCGAAGATAATAGATTTATAATAATATAGTAGTATTAATTATTTATATGTATGTTACCAAACAGATCTACATATATATCTACGTATACATATGATACCAATATTGTCGTTAGCTGGAAATAGTATATAGCACCAGATATTTGGCCTACGATATATATTACTAGATGAGATGAAAAGCAATTAAGGGTCAAATATGTCTCTATGATGTAATGCACTATTAATTATTTTCAAGTAATATAATTATGAGATAAATTATAGAACTTTTAATAGAAATGCTGAAATCTTGAACAATGCGAAGAGAGAGGAGAAGAGTTAATTTACAATGTGTTTGGCTAAGCTTATTTTACAGAGCTTATATGCTTTGAGAGTTTATAATATGTTTTAAAAGTTTATAATATGTAACTTTTTTAAGAATTTATAAATTGTCAAAGTATTTGGATAATTAAGCTTATAAGTTAGAGAGTGAATTTTTACCTAGAGAGAGAGAATTTTTATTAGAGACATGAAACTAAAATGATATATGATGAAAATAAAAAAATACAATTCAGTTATTTTTATAAAATGAGTGTTACTTAATTATAAGATAATGAGAAAATAAGTTGGGATACATGAACTTATTTTTACAATTTATAAGCTCTTTATGAACTTTATTTTACCAAACAATTTGAAGGAGCTTATTATAAGCTCCTGAACATCTTATAATTAAGTTGTTTTAAAGAGCTTATAAGTTCATCCAAACACCCTCTTAATCAATTGAAAATCAAGTCATGTTTCCAACAAATGGATCTGATTCAAGATATATATGTGTGTGTGGTGTGGTTTCCATGGAGAATAATGCTATATAGTGAGAGAATGGAGAATAACAGATTAGTCAATAATTTTTTGAATAAATTAATTTTCTGTATGACCAGACATTTATTTAATGTGATCAAAATCTTGCCCCCTCCAAGATTCAAACTCAAACCAAAATCCTTGTCCATACGGAACGTTGATTTATTCAAAAAATTATTGACTTATTCAGAGAAATTATTGACTTATTGGGAATAGCATATATATATATATATATATATATATATATATATATAGAGAGAGAGAGAGAGAGAGAGAGAGAGAGAAAGAGAGAGAGATCGAAAGAGGAAGAGAGAGAGAGAACATGATGTCAAGCCATGTTAAAATATTTGTATGTGCGCACACGCAACGCCAAACTCGTGAATTATTGATAGAGGTTGAACTTGTATGCAGGGCGTCGACCTCGCCAGCACTTGGCGATTTTGAATCTGGCAATTTTGAATCAGCTCGGTTTCACCGTTGAATCTGGCGATTTTGAGGTCCCAGAAGGCGTCCTCAACTTAACAAGGAGGAGGAATGGGAGATGGGGGGGAAGGAAAATTAGGGTTTGGGAGTGGGGAAAGTCAGGGAAGATGATGATGTGGAATTTTTTTTTACATGTCATAAATGTGCCAAGTGGAGAATTTCGGTTGCCACCATGTCATTTTCGCCACCGGTGTAAGAAAAAACTAGTCACCGGACAAATTTGAGACAAAAACAAAAAGTTATGTATTTAAAAGTAGAGTTTTTAAATTAGGAGCAAAAATCAATTCGGGGGAAATATTATGGATTTACAGACAATTACCCTAAATGATAAAATTAATTAAATCTTATTTTTATTTTAAACATAAAAAGTTAAATACATGAATTTTATAAATTTTATGGTTAATTGCACCAAAATACACGAACTTAAGTCATTTTTCCATTATGCACATGAACTTTGAAATTTACATTTTTAATCATGAACTTTGCAAGTAATTCAATTTTTCCTTAAAATTGAGTTCCAATTTGATGTTGATGTAGATCCTATGTGGCAGTCGGAAGTGTGCCACTTATTTCACCGTCTGGCACATGGGACGACGTTATTTTTTTTTAGCTGTAAACGATGAAGTTTTGTTTGAAATAACGAAATTGGATTTAAATTTTAAACCTTTGCTTGATTTTCCGATTCCAATTTAAGGTTTCTTTGATTATCCATTTTCTTCCTTCTCTCATTTGCGTCGCCACTGCCGTGAATCAAGGGTCGTCAATTTTTGGAACGGCAGTCGGCGGGGCAAGAGCGTAGGCAGTATCCACCAGCACCACAACCAGTTCTCTCAGCAACGACGTTGCTACAAAAGGCCGCTTAGATAGGTGTTGCAGCATCAAATGCGTCGTTACTGAGGGGTCTTGGGATTGTCTCTTCCTCCTCGTCTCCTAGTGTTTCTCGCGAATGGAGTCAACAACACATTGAGTTAGACGTTTAGCTGTTGGCCTTGGTCTCAGGCTAGCCTGTGATAGGGAATCTGGTCTAAAGGAATTGATGTTGGCAACTCCTTCCATTTTTTCCCTTTCCATTGCTAGAGCTACGCCCTTTGATGGTAGAGAATTTGGTGCCCGACGACGTCATCCCTTCGTCTCCGGCAAGGCCTAGTTTCTCCCTAGAAGCCGCCGCCGCCGCCCTGCTGTTTTTAAAAATCGCCCTAATTTCCCTTCGACCCTAAAATTTACAGATGTAGAAATGGAAAAAAGAAAAACCTAAATTGAGGGATTTAATTCACCAAAGGACATCGTTTAGAGGACCATTGCCAAACGACGTGTTTTAGTAATGACACGTCGATTTAAAATTAACAGGTGTTATATACGTGTGGTATCTATAATGACACGTCAGTTTTCAGGCAACCGAAATTCAATTTTATGATAAAATTAAAATACTTGCAAATTTCATGATTAAAAATATTAATTTAAAAGTTTATGTGCAAAATGAAAAAGTGACTAGAGTTCGTGTGTTTAGATGTTATTAACCCTAAATTTTACTCCCTCCGTCCCATTATTAATAGCACGTATTCCTCTTTGGGCCGTCCCACGTTACATGGCCTGTTTCCCTTTTGGGTTAATCTCCGGCGAACTGTAGCTAGAAGCCGTCGCCGCCCTCCATCGTTTCTCCACCGCCTTTCTCCCTCTCCTTCACCGTAGCTCCAGCACCTCTCTCTCTCTCTCTCTTCCACCGCTGCAAAACCCACTCCACCGTCAAATAGATCTCGGGCAGATCTTATCTTCAATAACTAGGTTTCGATTTTTGTTTCTTTTGTTTCGATTTTTGTTTTGATTTTATTCAATTTTTGTTGCTCTTGTTTCGATTTATGTTTCTCTTTGTGAAAGACAGAAAAATTTTGTCTTTGTTGATCTTTGTTGCAGCAATAAAATTTTGAGGGTTTTGATCTGGTTGCAACAATTAAATTTTGAGGGTTTTGATCTTTCCTGCAACACGGAAATTTTGGGTTTTTCTGTAAAAAATTGTGTTGCTTTTGATAATTTTGCAGTA
The DNA here is from genome assembly GCF_028751815.1 of Salvia miltiorrhiza. Classification (NCBI taxonomy): domain Eukaryota; kingdom Viridiplantae; phylum Streptophyta; class Magnoliopsida; order Lamiales; family Lamiaceae; genus Salvia; species Salvia miltiorrhiza. The sequence goes on from NC_080388.1 coordinate 54,438,732, forward strand.
AAATTTTGTGTTTCTTTTGATCTTGATGCAACAGAAATAACCATCGAAAATTTGTGGCACCTTCTTCAATTTTTGGTTCCTAACAGCAAATGAGGCTTTCGCATTGATTAGGACAGAAGGTTTATTTAATTTTTTAAATTTAATTATTGTATTTTCGTAAATAGAATTGTTAAAAATCTGAATAAGAAATTACAATTGTTAAGTTAAAGAAGTAAAAAACACTTTATTGAGTTTTATTAAAAATAATAAAAAAAATCCTTAAACATCCACCTTTATCTTAATTCTACTCTTATGAAGGGAGTATCATATTATGACTGGTCATAATATAATCAAACAACTTTACCGTAAATCATAACATAGTATACCACAAAAATTGACGAGTCGTGCCGGCGAGTAGAATAAATATATAAGTTATAATTTATCGAGTTTTTTTTTTTTATCAGGAAAGATGGAAATTAAATTAACCAAAGGGAAAGTTTGGTACCAGCAGTACCAGAGAGAACAAAAGCAGCACAAGGCCTCAAAAAGAGGGAAAAAGAAAGGAAACAAGGGAAAGGAACCAATACAACATCACTCAGTCAAACCAGCGTGCTCCAGCCAAGATCGGAAATCCGAGGAGAAAATTTTCAGATTGAAGACATTCTTCCAGCTCCACAGCATTGTCTTAATCTCAAGAATCAGCTTTTCTTTACTCCAAGAGACATTGTTGAAAATACATTCGTTCCTCGTTTTCCAAATACATCCCACAGTACAAATCCATAAACTTGAGAGCAGCAGAGTCGTTTCTTTCGTCCCAAGGCTCGAGAAGGCTCGGAGGTGATCTTTTGCGCAGCAGTGCAGGACCGACTGAATCCCAAGCCAATTGAGAAGATCAAACCAGATATTTATGACAATATGGCAGGAAAAGAAAAGGTGATGCAAATCTTCAAGCTGGTTCTTGCACCAAAGACAATCTGATTCCGGTGAAGGGATAAGAATCTGCCTTTTCTGTAGATTTTCGCAAGTGGGTAGTCTCCCCTTAAGAATTCTCCATGCAACAGTCTTCATTTTGAAGGGAGCCGGGGCTTTCCAGATGGTTTTGAACTCTGATTTCTTCCTTCGAATGTCCCTTGGAACTCCATTCTCTCGGAGAAGCTTATATGCAGAGCTGACTGAAAAGATTCCACTTTGGCCTGGCTTCCATCTCCACCTGTCTGGGATGCCTGCACACAAAGGGAATTTACAAATACAAGCAAGCAGATCAGAGAGTTGAGCCGCCTCCCGACCCCGGAACTCGCGAATCCACTCCAATCTCCACTCCCAAACTCCGTCGATCCAAGCCCCCATATTGGAGATCGTACCCCCCTGTTCTTTGCTGATACGAAAGAGTCTCGGAAACCTCTCCCTCAACCTCCCACCATCAGCCCAAGAATCGTGCCAGAAAAGCATAGAGTCCCATTTTCCAACCCGCCTCTCCAGACTTTCCCTGAGCCATTTCCCACTCTCCCCCCAACTAAGATCAGCCACCTTCTTCCACCATCCCAGGTTTGTTTTCTTATTATTCGCAACTCGAAGTCCCCCTTCGTCCCATTCGAACTCCCCTTTGCAAGCAAACAGCACTCTTACCCAAAGAGATTTCCTCTCTGTCAGAAACCTCAAGATCCACTTGGCCATAAGGGCCTTGTTAAAGCTCCCCAGGTCTTTAATGCCTAAGCCCCCCTCTCGCACATCATCACACAAATTCTCCCAACTAACCCAATGGATTTTCTTTGGCTCCGCATCCCCCCCTCCCCAAAGAAAGTTGCTCGAAATTGAACGGATATTTGACAGAACACTCTTTGGCAAAATTGAGAAAGAAAGTTGGTAGATCGGGATAGAAAACAGAACCGAGCGAAGCAAAGAAATTCTCCCAGCAAAAGAAAGCTTACGATTGTTCCATTTGGCTATTCTCCTCTTGATTTTGTCAACCACATACTGCCATTCGTTTGCCCTGGACTGCCGAGCCCCGATCATGATTCCCAGGTACTTGGTAGGGAGAACACCCACTTTGCAGTCGAGAGATTTAGCAAGAGAATCAGTATAAGGACTATGAATCCCCACACCGAACAGACTACTCTTGTCGAAATTAACCTTCAAACCCGATAGAACTTCAAAGAGTTTAAGAATACATTTCAAAGCCCAAACGTTTTCTCTGTTTCCGGGGGTGACAAAAACAGTGTCATCGGCATACTGGAGGTGTGAGATACGACAACCATTTATCCCAACTTCAACTGCTTCAAGTAGATTCTTGTTGATCGCTCTCTCTGTGAGTAAATTCAGGCCCTCAGCTGCAATAAGAAAAAGGAACGGGGAAAGGGGGTCACCTTGTCTCAGACCCCGCTCCAGCTGGAATTCCCCCGACGGGCTGCCGTTCACCAGCACGTTTGCTGTGGCTGAACTCAAGCATCCCTTCATCCATCTTCTCCATCTATTGCTAAAATTCATTTTAACCAACATTGAATCCAGAAAATCCCAGTCCACGGTGTCAAAAGCTTTTGCGAAATCTGCCTTGAACAGGATGACACCTTTCTCCCTCTTTTTGGCGTCCTCTATGATCTCGTTCAAGACAATAACTCCATCGAGGATGAACCTTCCATGGACGAAGGCGCTTTGACAGTCGGAGATAATGAACTGTAAAACCTTCTTCAGCCTAGAGGCAAGAACTTTGGCGATAACCTTGTACAGACAATTAATGAGCGAAATGGGCCGGAAGTCCTTTAACTCAGAGGCGGCTTCTTTTTTCGGGATAAGCACAACAAAGGATGGATTGCATCCTCTCGCCAGCTTGCCATTAGAATGGAACTCTTGACAAACCTCCAAGAGATCATTCTTGATAATCTCCCAACAAACTTTCAGGAAGTGAAAGTTGAAACCATCGGGCCCAGGACTTTTCCCTCATTCGCAGTTCCAAATAGCCGTTTTGACTTCTTCTTCCGTGAAAGGCAAATCCAGGCCAACTCTTTGCTATAATTTATCGAGTACCAACATATTACAGTCGAAACATTGATTCTCATATGCTCCAACAATGAATTATTCACCCACAACTATTTTGTATGTTTAATTAATTTTTAGATGGATTTTGTATATTTAATTAAGGGATATTTGCCGTAAAATACACGAACTTTCAACAAATTCTGACTTTTCCCATAATCTTTAAAATTTGAAAAAAAATACACAACCTTTCGATTTTTTCTGATTTTTCCCACGGGCGTAAAACACTCTCAAATAGAAGTTGATTTTAGAACTTTTGACTTATATTTTTTGATACATAAGCGTGGGGGATAATAAATGTGCCATAATAAAGCCGACGTACACGTTTAGGTATCAAAAAATCTAAGTTAAAAGTCCAAAAATCAATTTCTATTTGAGAGTATTTTATGCCCATGGGAAAAATTAGAAAAAATCGAAAAGTTGTGTATTTTTTTTCAAATTTTAAAGGTTGTGTGGGAAAAACCAGAATTTGTTGAAAGTTCGTGTATTTTACGGCAAATATCCCTTTAATTAATAATGATCCATATTTAAAAATTAAAGGGCTTCATTTTCCATGCAACCTCCTGTCCACTTTCTAGCATTAAATAATAAATAGTTTTACCCTCGTTTTAAATTAGGATAAACAAAATGTTAATCTCCCAACGCGTTGGAGTATAACGAGGTTTGACCTCAAATTACTGTTCATGAACACGAATTTGCCTATGATAATTAAATATCCCCCTTTTCTTTTTCTTTTCTTTTCTTTTTTTTTTTTTTAGAGAAACACTTTTTAAACTGGAATAACTTGAACCCCTAATCTTTTTTTTTTTTTTTAATGAAATGATCTGTAAGGAGTAAGAAAGAATGATGATGTTGCGAATGCTATTACAAGAATGCATATATTTAAAAAAAATGAAGAAAGAATTAAAATGGGTTAAAGTTATATAGTCCATTCGCCCACGAAATTATATCCTAAAGGAAGGTGATATAGATTTTAAGAAAACTTGTGATGTTTATTTAATGAGTGGAGAAAGAGGTTCGTAAATTAATAAAAAAATAAGTTAAGTTTGTGAGTGGAGAAAGAGACCCATAAGTTAATAAATAAAGAAACGGATCCACAAATTATTACTAAAAATAGATTAGAAATTTTTTTTGTGGACGGGCCTGCACAAATCTCCTCACTCTTTGAATTCCCGTTCACAACAGAGCTCGTCTGCTTGCGAACGGAGCTCGCGCTATGCTACTCCGCCGAACCACTTCAGCTGCCGCCGTTGTATTCCACCACACCACCACCAAAATCTCACCCTTCGCCAAAATACCATGGAAATACAGGTCCAACCATCCAAGAATCGTAGGCAACGCTTCTAGAATACCTTCACACAAATCGAGAGAGATGAGAACTGACGAGAATTGCCAAATAGCATCACTCTATGATTTAAATGTCAAGATATCTTCGAAAAAAATCTCAACGTACGTAGGAACAATTTCGTTCACTTTTCCATAATGCATGAGTAAGTAATACACCACTTTTATCGAAAAAAAAATGAAACACAATTGAGAGTCAGTAACTTAATTAGATCGACGGTGGTTGTGTTTTACAATGTAGTGTGGGAAATTCAGTTGAGAAATAGGGTATGCAAGTGTTCCACAATGTCTTTCGCTGTGCCCTCGAATTCTCTCTGCATCTGCATGCATAGTTATAAGCAAATTAAATTTAAGATACATATGACACATTTTGTCATAATATAGTTTGGCTCTCTAAATGTAAATTTGGTACGTCAAAACAATGTAAGTTCCCAAATTGGTAAAATGATAAAAATAAGATAAATCATAAGTCATCCTTGAGAACGTTATGTCTTGGCTCAATTGTTGGAGTGAAATTCTAATTAATGCTACAATTTGCAAAAATTGTAGTAACATAATTGATAACTTTCAAAAGTCGGAATAGAATTGATACAATAGCTAAAAATCAGGATTATTGATATAGAATTGACACTAAATTAAATTTCGGGATTAATTTGTTCATTAATTCACCCAAATTCTTTTACGATAAAAGATTAATACTATATATTATCCCAATCTACTTTAAGCTATTTTAGTATTTAATTTTAGTATGTGAAAATTATATGAAGTATTTAACAAAATTTATTTATAATATTTCAAATAACTTCAAGTATAATCTTGTAGATCCATTTACAGTCGTACTAGTTTTATGAAAGTTCAGTTCACTAGTCCAAATCTTTAATGCAAATGAAATCTTTAAGTTACATATAACTACACTATTTAAATTTGCAGGTAATTAGTGAATCCTCAAATTAAGCATGCATGTACGCATTCCGAATCATATACTCCTGTATTGCAAAATACATTAGTGCGTGCTGCAAATAGTGATGCTATTAACTTAAATTATTGAAAAATGAAACACAACTTAATTGGTAAGATGTTTTTCGACAAACTAATAGCTAGCTAGATGGTTGTTCGAGTCATCTAGCTAGTGTGTGCATAAATAGGGGTGTGCGATCATGTGTAACTCTAAAAAAACCAAATTATCGGAAATGATCAACCAAAATTATTTAGCTATACACTAATTTATGAGCTTGCATTTTAAGTGGATAAATGCCTATCGATTTTTATACATAATATTAAGGTTTTTTTTCCTAATTAAAAATCTCCTATTTATTTTAATTTATAAAACTCTCTTATTGTTCCCACAACTGAACTGAGGGATAACAAAAACAGTCAGAATACAAAGTGGACAATCCTAGCCATTTTTTGCCCCAACTTACAAAGATATCTCGAAACATGGAGTTTTCCATTACATGTATACACTGCAATGAAATACATAAAGAAAAAACTTTAAAAGTACTGAACAATTTTAAGTTTATTTGTGAAATATTCGTACACCCCACCCACCTATATATATTTGAGTGGCTAAAATTATTCATAATTAAGTGCATGTGAGTAACAGCATCTTTCTTTTCCTAGCTTGCACACCATTAATTTTATCCCTAAAAACTTTCGTCTCACCTATTCTTTATAACCTCAAACACAATAACTAAGCATGTTTACATTCAATTTCTTACTAATTAACACAACACATTTCTCACTAATATATAATCAAATGTTGGTAAACGACGAAACAAAAATAAGAAGTAACACCAAATTATAGTAAAAGTATTTGAAGAAAAATAAGTACCTCAGCAAGGATAGTGATATCAAGAGCAGTCCCTCCAAAAGGCATGATTCTCATGTCCACAACATTGAGATGCATTATGTCCATCATTTCACTTGGGATTCTTGACATCAACCCCATCTTATTCTTGCAGAACATCTTGATCAACACATGCTTGTCCGAAATTCTTGCATGAATTTCCGGACCCTCCGATTCGCCGCCGCTGTACGATGATGATGAATCCTCTTTCACTGCTGCATTTCTTCTCTCCTCTTCTTCCTCCAAAACACGCACTCGTTCTTGCATAGCTTTCACATAGTTTATCCCATCTTCAAGTAGAGAAGCCTTGTCCAACTTTATCACACCAAAAAAAAGGGTTCTTGTCATTAAAATACACCAATTCTTATTGATTACTAGTTCTGCATACCAACTTTAAAATCATTACAAAAATACACGAGCTCAACAATTGTTACAATTTTATTATGATTGAGATTTTCGTCCAACATAAAGCCAGGCATGAGTTGGCTTCGACAATTGAAAAAGTTTATGCCACGAGTTGCAAGAAATACCGAAAGTAATCACATAAAGATTCATATATATGGGTCTGTAAATAAATTAGTTTGGTGCAACGGGCTAGACCTAAAAGGCGTTAGTACCCCAAATAATCCAACCTTTTTGAGGCCCGGCACGACTTTGGAGAGACTGATGAAGAGTTGGCTTAGATTCTCTCTCCTCTTTCTCTCGGCAACGACGTGATCCATGGCTTGTGAGGGAGTTCTTGCTGCTGCACAAGAATTAATCCTTTTCTGAGGATAGTATTCGTTGTTGCTGCTGTAATCATCCTTTGTAGAAGACGAGAAATTTATGATTTCGGAGGTTACAGAGTAGTCAACATTTAGGGAGCTTTGATCCATTTGTGGTGAATTTGAGCTCTCAAAAGAGAGCAATTTTGGGGCTGCTGCAGTGGAATTTGATGAAGAATTGTTGTTGTTGTCGGAATTGATGCTTCTTCCATTCGAGTGGATCTCTGGGAAAATTGGCTTCAGATCAAAGATCTCATCATAATATTCCATAACCTACACCACTTAGTTTTAAAAAATCATGTTATGAAGAAAAAAGGTCAAACCATGTATTGATGAAGAAACACACACACACACCACACACTCTTAAAATCTTGAAAGTAACACTTTAAAATCGATCTTGATTAATTTTGTCTTCTGTTTCGGTTCAAATAAACTCTCTTATATATACACACACACCCACACAAATATGCTATATATGAGGGATGCACAAGAAGCCCTCCATGAGAGAGACTAGAGAGAGAAAGTAGTGATGAGGGATGTTAGAGATCTTGTCAAAGATCTGTACATATATATACATATGGGCTTCTTTGAAATCTTGAAAGTATCTTCTTTTCTCACTTCAAACACCAAAAACAAGAGATCCCACAAAGATAGCTAGCTATAAGCATATCACAGATCAGAAAGAGAAATTAATAAACTTTTCTCACTTTCTCATGCTGTAAGAAATTAACACATATATATATCTGCACATATATATGATGTAACAAGAAAATTAAAACAAAACTTCTTCTTTTTCCAGATAAATCACACACAAAAATACACTCCACGGTGGAAATATATAGTTTACCTCGCGGAAGATGGATATTCTCTATCGAGAGAGAGGAATAAGATGTTGGATATGTGTACAAACTCTGCAACAAAATTTAGGACTAAATTTTGTGTTGGCTTAACTCTCCAAAAATTGTCGGAAAATATATTCTTTGGCTGTGTACGAATAAACCTGAATACTGTTCCTTAACCCCACGTGTGAAATGCAGTAAGACTTTTTCAATGTAGACGTACACGTATACGATGTTGGTCAAAGTCTTTCTCCACACCTGGCTATCCATTTCTGGTTGGCTTCTTTTTGCTTCTCATGATTTTTTTATTATTATAATTATTAGTATTAATTTTCCCTTTCTTATACTCCCCTTCTTCTCCAAATAATTTCTAACCAAAAAAAACAAATAATTTCTAACCTTTTTTTTGGTTAGTCTTCAAAAAAAATATTATCTCCGTCCACAAAAAATAGTTCATTTTTGCTATTTTGAGATGTCCATTAAAATTAATCTCTTTCTATTTTTGAAAACTATCTATATCACATAATGGACCCTATTATTCACTCATAATATAATTAATTATCATTATACATAGTACGTTTTAAGTGGATCATTTTTTCACTCACAATACAATAACTACTTTTATTAAAATCTGTGCCGTCCACCTCTAGACTATTTTTGATAGACGAAGAGAGTATTTTTTTTTCTATTTTCGGACTATATTCATAATTAATACTCCAATACTCTATTTAATTTTTTTATCACTTTAAATAGTTCATTTATTTTTATTTTTTTATTTTTTATATTTTCGTCTTAAAATTTGTGTCCCTCTTTTCAAAAAAATTATTTGGAGGATGGATGGAGGGAATATTTAGCAAACAGGAGGGTTTGGGGAGGCTTATTATTTATATATTATTTTATGAAATTATTTCGATGCATCATGGCAAGTTGAACTAATGACTAGAGTTTTGTATGAAAATATAAATAGTTAGGTCATTTAGTGAAATTTCTTAAACATAGAATGCAGGAATCCCGGCCTTGAATCTCATAAACAATTGGATCAACAATTAATTATTTAGTCTGTCCTTTAACTTTCATTAGAATGTTGATTAGGTCATATATATAATGTTCTCAATTTGGTGCAGTAGAGGTGAGTTGTTTACATAATTGAGGAAATATATTAATGTCCCAACATATTTATAATACAAGCCTCATCTCGCAAGATAATACAGAATACTAATTATAAATACCTCAAAGAAAAAGAATCATAGAATAGTACGAAAAGATCTACAATATCAACATTTACGACATATATAGTAGATCATCATATGATAAGGATAAGATCCAAATTGCCCCCACAACTATTTCACGGGAGCACAGTATACCCTTTGATTATTTGGTAATCCCACAATTTTATTTTTATTTTCTTACGAGTTATATAATTAAATAAAGAAATCTAAAAATCGTACACGACGATGAACTTGAGCATTGATCATCTACTATATCGTTAAGCCAACACACACACAATTTAGTAATTGAGTCGAATGGTTCGTGTGACGAGCATCCGAGTTATATATATATATATATATATATATATATATATATATATATAGGCAGAGGTTCAAATAAGAACCACTAAATAAAATTAGAACGGAGAACCATTTTAAGCCATTCGATCATCAAGATCTACGGTGGATGCATCATCTTGGTGGATGAATGCAGATCCTGGGTTCGAATCCTGAAGGGAGCAAAAATTTTATTATTTTCGGATGCATTAAATTTAATAGCGAATGCATTAATTTATATAGCAGATGCATTGATTTTAATGGTTCTTATGTTCTCACTATAAGTGTGGTTCTCATTATAACCACACCATATATATATATATATATATATATATATATATATAGGGGAGGGCTAAAACAAAAACACTTCTTAAAATATAGGGTTAAGTACCAAATACCCCCCATCGTTGGCGTCCCTATCGCGTACAGCCCCCAATAGTCAGGGTAAGCGCTGTTTACTATCTCAACGTGGCAAAATCGAAGCAATTAACCCCCGCTGTTTACTATCTCAACGGTGTTAAAACGCCGTTAGAAAAATAATTTTTTTTAATTTTTAATTAAGATGGGCCCCATATCTCTCTTTCCCTCACTGAAATCCGGTCGCCACAACCCTCCTCCGGTGAAGGGTCGTCTCCCTCACTGTTCCGATCGACAGCAGGAAAGTCGCCGCCAGACCTCTCTATTCTTTCCTCCCCTTTCTTAACTCCTGCGAAGCAACAACGACGAGCCACCGCCTCCCTCTGATTCTCCGGCAACGACACAACCACTGACCATGCCTCTGGTCCCAGCCGCATCTAACAGCAACAAACCACCGCCCATTTCCCAAATTAATCCCAACAACAACCAATCACAGAAAGATAATCCATTGACACAATTATAACGTGTCACATGCAATTTCCCAAATCTTATATACAAATATTACTTTCCGATTGCGACACTAATTGCCCATTTCTTCACCCATCTCTTTCTCCCTAATTCAGCCCACTTATGGCAGAAAGTCGGAGATCGAAGGGACTGGAGATTTCATTTGAGGATCTAGGGTTTAGGGGGATTAAAGGCAGTGATGTTGTCACTCGAGAGGCGAGAGAGAGGGGCGAGAAATTGGGGTGGATGGCGAGGCAGCAGGCTCGCCGGAGAGAAGGAGGTCGACGCCTGCGTTTGCCGAGTGAGGGAGACGAACCTTCACCGGAGGAGGGTTGCGGCGACCGGATTTCAGTGAGGGGAAGAGAGATATGGGGCCCTTATTAATTAAAAATTAAAAAAAAAATCTAACCGCGTTTTAACGGTGTTAAAACGCGGGGGGTTAATTGCTTCGATTTTGCCACATTGAGGTAGTAAACAGCGCTTACCCTGACTATAGGGGGTTGTACGCGATAGGGACGCCAAGTCCAACGATGGGGGGGTATTTGGTACTTAACCCTAAAATATAAAATATAAATAATTTTCAGCCCTTAGATCATCAAGATCTACGGTTGATTCGTAACCCTGTTAGGTGAATTCATGGTCCTGAGTTCGAATCCCGAAGGTAGCAAAAATTTATTTTTCACAATTCGTACCCCTGTTAGATGAATTCATACGTGTTCTACATAAAATTCGTACATTGAAAAATATTTTTATTTTTATTTTAAGAAGTGTTTTCACGGTAGTCCTTTCATATATATATATATATATATATATATATATATATATATATATATATATATATAGGGGAGGGCTACAGTAAAAACACTTTTTAAAATATAAATATAAATGTTTTTTAATGTACGAATTTTGTTCAACAGGGTTACGAATTCATCTAACATGGTTACGAATTGTGAAAAATAAATTTTTGCTACCTTTGGGATTCGAACCCAGGACCACGAATTCATCCAAAAGGGTTACGAATCAACCGTAGATCTTGATGATCTAACGGCTGAAAATTATTTATATTTTATACACTTAAGAGTGTTTTTATTCTAGCCCTCCCCTATATATATAGGGGGAAGTTCTATGGAAACACAAAGTTAGATGGAGAATGGAGACATGATCTCGTTCGTTGATTTGCTGAAATCGGATGGACAAGATTCATTACAACATCTCACAGTAATACACAATCAAATCTGCCACAATATATTACGAAGGTTATGTGTGTAATTTCATAATTATTATAACCAAAAACTACCATAATTATTCAAAATCAAATTTCCATCATATCTCCCTAACCGTAAGTTTCCATCATATTTCAGTGCTGAATCTTCTGCCATTATGGAAGATTTGTTTTATTGATACGTTATTTGCAGTAACTTAAAGATATTCCTATCAATTCACCACTGCGAAAAACTCATTCATCATTTGAGAAAGAAAAAAAAAAACAGAATCTACAGGTCCATCATGCAATTTAATATGTTGGCACAATGAATGAACATTTGTTTGGATGAACATTATCAGCAAATGTATCAAACTTAATATGTTAACACAATGAACTGGCGTAAAATACATACATACGTTCAACAACATAAGCTACAGATAAAATTAGTTAAATATACATTCATTGGACTATATATACAAGTTCAACAAGAGAAATACAGTTATGACCAGTTTCTTGTTGAACATATGTTATCATTGATGAATGTTTATTGAACATATCTTATTGAACATGAACCAGTTGAATGTTGAACATGACCAGTTGACTGTTGAACATAGCTTATCGTTGAAGTAAGCGTAGAATCTAGGAGGGGTTTGAAGCAGGGAGAGTGGCATGCGGCGGTTGAAAGGCAGCTGCTGTCTGGATCAAAGGAGAAGGGGGCGCCGATGATTCTCGCCGTTCGCCGAGGGAGATGGGGTCATTGATGGTGAGAATCGGGAAGGCGCCGGAGGCTGCTGCTCGTTCCGATGAGAAAGTGAGGGATATGGAGGATGTGGAAGACGGGAGGGCGGCATTGCCAGTGAGCCTAGGGGCTGAGCAGAGTAGTTCACCAGAATAAGAATAACGAACCTACCCTTGAACATGCTTCATTGACGACGAGGTTGGTCCTGCGAGCCAACATTCGCCGGAGAGAAAGAAGGGGCCGGGGCGGTAGAATTGGGGTTATAAGGTTTTACAGAGAGAGAGAGAGAGAGAGAGAGAGAGAGAGAGAGAGAGAGACGAATGAGAGGGGGAAGGGAACGGGAGATAGAGAGAGAGAGAGAGAGAGAGACGAGGGAGAGAGAATGCGTAATTTCTGGGATTATAAATCTATCCAAATTTTGTTCATAGTGTTTTTACCTTGTTAACCTTTCGAACGAATTATACAATAAATTAAGCCAACAAATGATTAAATTAATTATAATAATTTTTTATCTGGTTCCTTGATCGAATCTCATCTAACGAACCATAATATGTCTCCTTTCTCTATATAGGGGGTTGTTTTTGTTGATGCCAACCCTATATATATATATCAATTGAAATTTTCATATATTTGTAGAATTGAGATTAGATCTCATCCATGTAAATCCCTTAATCTGACGATAATTAATCCGCTTTTTACGGACTCATACGTATAATCACGCTTATACAATCTGCATATTTATTTTATGAACATAGCATTTTATTATAATGAAGTAATGAACACAAGTTTAAAATTCTTATGAACATATGTAATTATCTTGCACGACAAATTATAACGCAATGAATTTTAAGACATAGCATGTTATTATCATGAACACAAGTTCAAAATTCTCATAAACATATGTAATTACCTTGCACCACAAATTATAACGCAAACAAATAGGAACTTTTAGTTTTGAATTTTAATATTTGTTTTAGGGTTAAGTACCATTTTCCCCCTATCGTTGGTGTCCCTATCGCGCCTAGGACCCTAAAGTCAAGGTTAGCATTGTTTACTACTTCAACGTGGCAAAATCGAAGCAAATACACCCCCGCGTTTTAACACCGTTAAAACACGCCGTTAGAAAAATATTTTTTTTTAATTTTTAATTTAGGTGGGCCCCAACTCTCTCTCTCTCTCTCTCTCTCTCTCTCTCCTCTCCAGTTCTCACCACCACCGCACTCCTCTCTCTTCCAAACCACCGCCGCAAGCTCCACCACCCTCTTCCAGACCACCGCCGCCGTCTCCCTGAAACCCCTCATATCCAACAACGATGTTGCCTTCATCCTCTCCCCGGCCTCCCTCCACATCCCCGTCCTCTACTTCTCTCTCCTCTCTCTAGGCGTCATCGTCTCCCCCTTCAACCGAATTGAAGGAATAGCAAAAACAAATCGCAATTCAAGTGGAGATGAGGGTGGGCCGCTGCTTGGGATATAGTAGAGCCGAGATCTAAGATTTGGAGAAGAGGGTAGGCCGCTGCTTGAGATACAGTAGAGTCGAGATCTAGGATTTGGGGAAGAGGGTGGGCCGTTGCTTGAGATACAGGCGGCGGTGATAGCTAGAATAGAGGGTAAATGGAGAGTGAGGGAGAGCAGAGACGAGGGTGCTCAGGGCGATGGTGGCGGCGCTGCCGCTGCTTTCTTTGAAAAATCTGATGTGTAGAGTAAGACGAGATAGGAGGGGAATAGAGAAAGGTTAATAGTTGGTGAGAGATGAGGGAAGCTAGGGCACGGCGGTGGAGGAGCCTGACGGTGGATGAGCCAGGCAGTGGAGGAGCCCCGACGGTGGAGCTTGGGAGAGAGGAGTGGTGGCGTGCGGCGGTGGTTTGGTAGAGGGTGCGGTGGTGGTTTGGAAGAGAGAGGAGTACGGTGGTGGAGAGAACTAGGGAGGAGAGAGAGAGAGAGAGAGAGAGAGAGAGAGAGAGAGAGAGAGAAGCTGGGGCCCACCTGAATTAGAAATTTTAAAAAAATATTTTTCTAACAATGTTTTAATTGCCACGTTGAGGTAGTAAACAGCGGTAACCCTGACTTTAGGGTCCTAGGCGTGATAGGGATGCCAACGATAGGAGAAAAATGATACTTAACCCTTTATTTTATGAACTTAATATGTTATTACCATAAACATAAGTGCTAAAATCCATTTCAGTTGGAAGGGAGTAATCACCGGAATTTTGATTTATTTCCGAACCATTAGATCACTAATAGAAGGATGAAATTTAATCTTAAATCTATCTCTAAGGGGAAATCTCAATGTATATGAACCCTTTATATATGTACTATATAAAGGTTGGTTATAAACTTATAATGAAAATTGCAATTTAAAATAAAAAAATAATGTAACTAAATGCAATATTAAGATGATGCAATCATCATAGAGATCTTTGTTTGAAAATAATTCTCTAATCTCATTTAAATCTTCGTTTTCTTTTATAAATAAATAAATTTTGTAATGATTTTGAAAGAATTTGGAATCAAAAGGATTCTTATTTATATCAAATGGTTATATATCGAATGGAAGTAGTCTCTTATATGATAAAATTGAAAAGAAGATATGATTCAGAGACTTACATTTGGAGCCAAACAAAAGACATACAGCTAAACTCTTATTCAGACACGAGTTTTACATAACAAAAAAAGGTAGAGTTCCATAGCTGGGGATCCAAGAACACAGAATCCTCACTTCTGCATTTGAGTCGAAAGGCCGGTGAAAAAGGTACCTGAAAATCAGGGACGACGTCGTGCTCTTGGACACGATCAGTGTAGACTACGAAGAATACCGTGCAAGTAGCCCCCGCTCATGACCAGCGAAACGAAGGAGACGACACCAGTTGGAAAAATCTTCCTTGACCTCATAAAACGTGATCCCATCACTCCAAGAAGAGAGGCAGAGAGAAGAAGGCCAACTGAAGATGCCAGAACCGGGTTTGAAGGAAGCGCGGTGTAGACGTAAAGCAGCAATGATGCTGACACTCCACCCGCGATCAGTGACTTTTGGCTTCCGCCCTTGAGATAGCCCATTGCTCCTCCGATTCCAACTAAGGCAGCGTAGCCTAGTGTGAGTTTCTGGGACATTGACATGCCTCCCTTTTTCTCATGGCTCTGATCTTCATTTCCCCCATCTCCATTATTGCCATTGTCACCACCTCCACCTCCACCACCACCACCGTTGCCACCACCTCCACCAATGTTGTCGTCAGAACCACCAGAGTCTGGTAGAATATCAATGCCTTCCCCAGCCGAATCAACTGTAAAGGTAGTGGGTACCTTAGAGTCTGAGATGACGCCAGCAACTGTCTTCCAAGAACATTGGTTTTGCCCACCACGAGAAGTTGGAAATGTGGTAAGCCTTTTTGACAGGTAAGTGACGGGTGGAATTATTGAGAGTGATGATAGGCTGCAACCTGTGAGAAGATGATGCTGCCTTGAAAAGCAGAGCGGAGACCGCGGTGATAACAGCAGACTCGACTGAGAAAATGCCAAGAGTTCTCCCATGTTGATTTACGTATCTATGTCACAATATTTGTCTCAAATGCTACCAAGGAAATTATTGTTCGTTCAGGAAGATGGATTCCCAGGGTTTGTAGTTTCTGCTAATTCCACAAAAATCAACCTGCTATTCACTATCTGCAGTTCCACACAATAGGACGAATCAGATACGGTAACTCCAAGCAGATACTCTCAATGCAATTTTCATGAAGATTAGAGGAATGGAGAGGAGTATGGGTACAGCGCAGGATTCAAGGAACACATTCACAAGTCCAGAGATTTAATTGCTTTAATCTAAGTGAACAAAAGTACCCAAACGAAAAGAAAAAAAAAAAAAAAAAAAAAACAATACTTGTAAAAGACATACTTCATCAGTTGTTCATAAAACCACGTCATTTGTATCTGCATCTTTTAAGCAGTCAGTTTGTAAATTCACCACCACCACCACCACCACAGTTCATGCATCTTTTCACCACATCATGGAGAAAAACCAAAATAACTTTGATTGGATTTTCTTTGAAACAGTGTGGACTACAATCTACATCACACTACCATTTGCAAGAACAAAATTTACTCAAAAGAAACCATAGACAACTCAATCCCAAGCAGTAAAAATTGTAGGCACAAATTCATACAGGTCAACATGCAAGAACACAACTGAAAAGGCAACGGAGTGCAATAAAAATCACACATAGAGCACAAGAACACTCAGCGAAAGAGGCCATTACCCTGCCATTCATGGCCTTGAGTGCATTCTTAGCATCTATTTCACTCGCAAATTTGATAAAACCGAAACCTTTAGGCCGTTGGGTCCTAGGATCTTTGATAAGCCTTACTGCAACATTAACACACACGAAACGACATTGTATATAAACATAACAAATGTCTCAAGAAAAAACAAAGCAACGATCGTTCTTGGAAATAAGTTTATCACTACTGCAACGATAGCATACACAAATCAAAGATCATTTCCTGGACCCCAACAATAACACACAAATATCGACTTTGTCTGAGACATATAGAACAGTTTAAACCAACAATAATGAAACAAATTTTTACCTTCTTCGATTAAGCCAAAGGGCGAGAATAGCCTCTCCAATTCTCCAGTTGTTGTGTAAAACGACAACCCTAAAATGACCAAATTAACATCACCACAATCGTACAAGAAGATGTAGAGAAAAGTAAAATAAATCAAAATCCCAAAACCCGATGAACAAACTAAAGTTACAGTAAAAGAAGAGGAGCAACACATACTGCTTACAAATAGCTCTGAAGCAGCTCTTCTAGCCATCCGACTTCGCTATTGCCATATTTTTGTGGGCAGCTAATTGTTTCGCCAATAATCGAGCTGAACACTCAGAAAATCGAGGTAGGTGGGGGCGTTGGAATTTGGGGGTAGGGTTTGTCAATGAAGAAAAAAAGAAACCTGAGATTTATCAGAAATTCAACAGAGCTCATTTTTTTTAACAATTTATAAGGCCCCACATAGACATTTATGTAAGACTATATGTAGAGTTTTACATATCCTAAAAATAAAATAAAATGTAAGTTTTACACAATTAGATATGTGAGCTATTTGCGAGCTACAGAAACGCCTAAAAGGCTAAAATTATGAGCTTATTTAATTTTTATAACTAGTATTTTTGAAAAATAAAAAATAAATTGAAATTCTAATTTTATTTGAGAAAAATGTATACCAATTTCGTAAAAAAATAGTACTCCGTCTGTCCCAACTAACTTGATCAATATTTCTTTCTGAGATGTTCCAACTAAGTTGATAAATTTCCTTACACGAAATAAATATAAGTAAGGAAACATCTAATCATTTGTTCACATTATTATTAGTGTAAATAGGGGAATCTACCCACATTGATAATATGTCTTATAAAACTACGCATCCATATAATATGTCTTATAAAACTACCCAAAAGACAATTGATGTTGATAGGTGGACATTGATTTTTGCAAAAGTTCTTACACTTTTCTTACACAAGTACAATTGTATAAGAAAATGTGTAAGATATGTAGTTAAAAATTGTTCAAAATGGTAATAAATGTTAACTCATGTCACTTTCATGCATTATTATGTAATGTTGGTTTGAAAATTTTGAAAAAATAAGGGTACGTTTGTGTGTTATAAAACATTAATACGTAGACAAAAAAATTTGTATGTGTGTATTGTGAACAATAAAAAATTCAAAAGCCAACGGACAAACAAGCCGCCGAAAACTCCTAGCCGGCTGCAGAATCCGCGCAGAATTTTCACGCGCGGATTCTGCAGCCGGCTAGAGTTTCTCAGCGGCTTGTTTGTCCGTTGGCTTTTGAATTTTTTTTTTGTTCACAATATACAAACATATGAATTTTTTTCCCTGCATATTAATGTTTTATAACATATGTATCGTTATTTTTATAAATTTTAAGTTTCATTTTTTTTATAGTACAAAAAGTATACATAGATGTGAAACATGAGAGACAGTGAATCTGCTAAAATTTGTATTATAGTAGGAATAATAATACTCATTTTATGTATAATTTGATTGCAAATAAAATAATAGACTTACACATAAAATTATATAATTGCACATAAAATAATAAGAAATTATCGATTAAAAATATCCAACCTCATATATTCTGAACCAATATAATATTATCTAGCTAACAATCAAATAAGCCGCCCAAAACCTATTAGCCGGTGTCACAAGCCGCGTGTAAATTCACCGGCGGCTAGTGCTTCCGGCGAACGGTTTTTGGGTGGCTAGTTGGTGCTTTAGGTAGGAAATATTTTATTGTTTCAAAATATATATATATATATATATATATATATATATATATATGATTGTGTAATTTTTCGCCTTGTTATAAATGTTTCAATGTAACATACGTATCCTTATTTTGTATTTGTATTTTTTTTGTTAAGTTTTCAGTAAAAAAAGTACATGCCGACATGAAATATAAGATAAGGTGACTGCAAAAATTTGGATTGTAGTGAGGCATTAATGCTCACTTTATGCATGCATTCCATTGCACATGAAATAATAGATTGAATTGTACTAAATGAACAATACATTTCACGTGAATTTGTACTAAGGAATCTAATATTAGTTTTTATAAGGCTGCATTTGTGAATGAGAAAACACAAATTCAAATACTCATATATTCGTGAGTTTAGAGAAGAAATTGAATAATAGAAACCCTAAAGATTTGAGAAGTGATTTTTTGCGAGAGATGGTGCAATTTGTGTTGAATTTCTGCTTCAAAATGTGATTCTCTCATATTCTTCGTATAAATTATAGTTTGCATGTTTGATTGTATGTTGTTTTTAATATAGAGAGCATGTTATAGTTATATTTATTAAATAAGTTATTATTTTACCAATACAAGCATTTTATGTAGATATTAAACTTGTTTCTAGTTTAATAGAACGTAATTAACACAAAAACAAAACTAGTCGCCCAAAACTCATTAGCCGGCGACACTAGCCGCCGACCACAAGGTCAGCGGCTAGGGGTGAGCAAAACCGAACCGAAACCGCCAAACCGAACCAAACCGAATCAAATCGGATTGTTTGGTTCGGTTTTTGTAAGTAAAATGGTCCGGTTCAATTTGAAAATTTATAAACCGTAAAATTCGGGTTCGGGTTCGGTTTTAGAAAAACGGTTCGGTTTTGAAACCGAACCCGCCCGAATTAAATATTAATATAATATATTATATATTTTTAAAATAATTAATTATTAAATAAATAAATAAACAATAAGGTTTTAGGTTTCAATTAATTTTTAAATTCCAGATTTTAGTTCTAGGGCTTCTCACCCTTTCTCTTTCCCTATTTCTGCCGCACCCTTTCCTCCTACTCACACCCACCGCCTCGCCGGCGCCACCCCTTCTGCGCCGAGCCATGCCGCCCCCAGGCCCCAACCTCACCACGAAGTCGTCGCCCAGGCCCCAGCCTCGCCGAGAAGTAGTCGCCCAGCCCCAACCTCACCGCGAAGTCGTCGTCCAGCCCCAGCCTCGCTGCGAAGTAATCGCCGAGCCCCAGCCTCGCCGCGAATCGATCAAGCTCTGAATCTGAGGAATGCGACCGGTTTATGCATTCCAGATTTGTGCCCTCTTCATTATAGTTTAATTTTCATTGAATTTTTCAATTGTGAAATCGTGCCTTTTGAATTTGTGGCACCTGATGTATGGCCCCAACCCCTCTTTTCCATTTTTTCAACTGAATTCGTGTATCTTGAATTTGTGGCACCTGATGATTTTTTTTTCAATTTTTTTGGCCTTGGCTTGCAATGGATTTTTAGTAATAGGAAACGGTTTTCGCCAAACCGAACCGAACCGAACCGAAAATTTATGGTTCGATTTGGTTCGGTTTTGACCAGTCAAACGGTTTGGTTTGGTTCGAAATTTTTTAGGCGGTTTGGGTTTCGGGTTGGGTATTTCGGTTCGGTTTCAACCCAACCCGCCCGAATGCTCACCCCTATCAGCGGCTAGTGCCACCGGGTAGTGATGTTTGGGCGGCTAGTTCATTTTTCGTGCTTATTGTGATGTGTTTACGCGGTTAGGCATATTTTAATACTATATTTTATGTGATTTTATAGATGGAATTCGTGAGATACGTATATGTGAGATACAACGGAGCCGTCGATGGTATATACTATGTTGGCAGGCTACAGAGGTCCTTTCCCTCGTCAACGAAACTGTTGCAAACTTGATGTACAGCATCAACAATATTATGATGACGCATTCGTTGAGCCTGAAACTACCTCCTTGTAGCGCCGGCGGCCTGCATTCAGCATACGCTAAAATGCGTCAACATATTGCTGCTCGACGGGTTTGGACTCAGTGCTGTGAACGTATGGTGAACAAAGTGCAACCGAAGGCTGCTGTTCACGGTGGCTTCTACGCGGTGGTACAACCTCTGGTGGACAAATACTGAGGGAAACGATATGTAGTCCCTCAGAAACTCTCTTTATTTCAATTTAAAAATCACAAGTTAAACAATGCAAACAGAAGTTAAATGACAAGTTAATTAATGCAAATATAACTTACCAGTCCTATGTTCTGCCAATACTGGTGGATTTCTACCGATAAATATCCGGGATCTCTCAGATCTGGCACCGAATGACGAGCCTGCTCAGTCAGGTATGCTGAGCTAGTGCTCTGCTCATGATATGAATAACGTGGACCTCCATAAGAACTCGACTCACCCAATAGCGTCAACTGCCACTGTTGGCCGCCCATGTATGGAGTATGGATATCCCCAAAATTAGTTGGACCACCAAAAGCATCATACTGCCTATGTGGGTGTGCACATCATCAACGGTAGGATGTCCCGCCTCCCGTGCAAAGGAGTCATGTGCAGGGGACTGATGACGCGATGGGGCCTCCGATGATGCACGCGTCGCTGGATCGGACTTGGGCTCGCGTCTCCTCTCTGAGTGAGATCATGGAGGAGGTCTGGTCCCCACCACTATGGCGCTGCCGAGCCTGCCTGGGGCCGAATGCCTCCGGACCTGGAAATGAGACGCCTAAATCACCGCCGCCTGCCACCGATAGCCAGTAAAGCGTCGTGACCTCGTACTCATCGGGCCTCATCTCGTAAATCTCTCCACCCTACAATCAAAAAATATGTAGTTGAAGATTAATATTCATAAAATACAAAATGATTAACAAATAAATACGTAAATTATTACCTCTATCTCAAATAAGGGTTGTAACTCTTCTCTGCTGGTCTTCAAGAACGTCCACTTCTAGCATCTAGGGTATCTCCCTGCATTACATATGGCCACGGCTCTGCCCAAGTTGGGGATAACCTCAAGAGCCCAAACAAATAGGGCCCAAGAAGGACCGTAGAAGTGGTACTTCCCGCTTGTAGGAATATCTGCAGGAATATTCTTCATCCTGTAATTCAGGGCTTTATACGCGTACGCTCCCCAATAAAATGTGGAAAACGCCTGCAAGTCATCCACTAAAGCCCAAATTCAGGGCTCCACGGGTCGTGGCAAGTCCACTTCCAAAACGAATGCGTGTAGCACCAACAAGTGGGCCACACGAAGGTATATCCCGCCGTCGGGGTCGTCAACCTGCTGGGCCATAAATTTATCGCTCAACGCCCCAACTGACGTATGCTGCCCGTTGCAAAATCGTCTGAAGGTTTGTGCCCTCCTCATATCGTACTTTGCCTCTGGATCAAAAGGCGACGCCCCGAATGACAATCCTGTGACGAGGGCAAAATCTCTCGATGATAAGCAAATCATCCTCCCATTAATTGATGTAGAACCAGATGATTTCATCCTCCTTGCCGTCGCCTCTTATCTTAATCTGACGAGAGACAACATGGTGCAATGTCGTGTTGCACTTGGGGCCCGACGCCCAATCCAACAACATACCAAAGCACCCATGTTGAAATATGTTCCCCAGTACATCACCCCGATGTCATTTAGTTTCCGCACTACTGTCTGCAGGTACTTGGTCTTGTAGTACGTACTAATCGCTATTCTAGGACGATTGATCGTCTCGGGCTTCCAATAAGGGATAATCTCCTATTCCAAAACAAAAAATAGCTCAATTTCATTAACCAAACACACATACCATATTAATAATTTTAGAATAACTAGCCTAAAAATAGTGGGGGAATTTAGAAAACCAAACTAGCAGCGGAAAATTAAGCTTCTCTCACAACTAGCCGTCGACAATGGCTCGTCGACGGCTAGTGGCATGAGATGAATAATTTTGGGCGGCGAGTGACCTTTTCAGGATTCTCCCACTATTTTAAACCTCACTAAAAATAACAATACAATTTTTTTTTTCAAAGTCTAATAGCCGTAAAATATTTATTCAATGTTATAAATTCTAGAAAACATAAAATAATAACCAAATAATGCATTGTTAAATCATAAAGCATGCGAAAAATAATTAAAAAAAATTAAACAAACCTAAATAAACAACTAGCCACCGAAAATTATTTTTTTAGAGCACGAGCTGCCGAGTTTTCCACGGTCCGCATATCGTGCTTTAAAAAAATAATTCTTGGCTGCTTGTTGGTTAAATTTGATTATTTAAATTTAAGTAATATTTATTTAATTTTATCATTATGAAAAACCTAAAAAAATGTTACTCCCTTCGTCCCAATAAATGTGGCCACCTTTCCATTTTAGTTTGTTCCACTAAAAGTGGCCACTTTCTTAAAATGGAAATATTTACTTTAATTAAGCTTAATTAATTAATCTAATTAAAAGTTTTAATTAAACCTAAACCCTAATTAAATACACACACAAAACACATTTTCAGCACACACACAAACCCATCTCGCCACTCTCTCTCTCTCGGCACCTGCCGCCGCCGGCGCAGCTACTGCCTCATCTTCCCTCTCTCATCTCTCTTCTCTCACCCTCTTAACCGTTCACACCCTCTGTTGCCAAAAACAGCACGGCAGACGCCCAGCTGCCGCCTTCTTCATCCTCGCGGTAGATCCGCTGCCGCCTCAAGACCACGGTCGGCGCCGTTCAATGCCACGGTCATCGTCGCCCATCTCGCCCTTTCCCTCTCGTTCTCTGTCGTTTCATGTCTTCCGCCATCTCCTGCTTTCCGTCGTTGCCTCGACGGCGGCGCCATCGATGAGGCCCACCACCACTCTAGGAAGTCATCGACTGTACCAATTTGAGGGTTTAGGGATTTAGTTTTGGAGTTCGTTTGATTTTGGGGTATGGTTTGGTTTTGATTTAGGGATTTAGTTTTGGTTTTGGGATTTGGTTTGATTTTGATTTAGGGATTTAGTTTTGGTTTTGGAGTTCGCCGGAGAAAAAGGTGAGTTTCGCCGGCGACGGAGAATTGAAGGAGATCGGTGGTGGTGGCTTCTGCCGTTGCACGCCAGAATCGAAGGAATGGGGCTGAGTGGTGGAAATTGAGAAGAAGATAGGTTGGAGAAATGATTAATTAACTCACTAATTTTGGTGGACCTCACTCAATTAAAACTTAACTATCACTTTCTTAATCTCCGTGCCGAAAAGAAAGTGATCACATTTATTGGGACGGAGGGAGTATTATTTTATACGTAATACAGTAATGGAACCAAACTAATGTAAACCTCAATTAATACGAATTAATATCCCTACCAAATTAACATATAAAAGGACCTAAACTAATAAATCCAACAAACTAATAAAAAGCTCCATTTAGCTAATTACACGAATTATCTCAAACCAAATATCAAATAATGCACATCTATACATGAATTGTCTCCAACAAAATTTCAAATAAATCGACCAAACTAACTAATATCTCTATACACGAATTGTCTCTATACACTAAATAAATCCACCAAAGTAAATATCCCTATTAACAAAAATCAAATCCACGAAAGTAAAATAAAGCCACGGTTCTAAACATACATGCTTCAACAACAAATCATCGCCTCAAAAAAATAAAAACAACAAATCACCAAACTAAAACAAAGCCACGATCCAACAACATACCATACGAAATAATCAAATAAATCCACGAAACTAAAATAAAGCTCAATTTATACGAATTAACATACATAAAATATGCTCAAGGAGATTTGATGTTTACTTGGGTTGAAGAAGAAGCCACGGAGTATGCCTTGAAGCCGGAAATTCTTGATAGTATGCAATAAGCTGCGAATGAATTCTTGAAGCCGCAAAAAATGTGCAAAGAGACGAATAATTCTTGAAGCCCCAAATTAACATATAAAAGGACCTAAACTAATAAATCCAACAAACTAATATAAAGCTCCATTTAGCTAATTACACGAATTATCTCAAACCAAATATCAAATAATGCACATCTATATATGAATTGTCTCCAACAAAATTTCAAATAAATTGACCAAACTAACTAATATCTCTATACACGAATCGTCTCTATACACTAAATAAATCCACCAAAGTAATATCCCTATTAACAAAAATCAAATCCACCAAACTAATAAATCCACGAAAGTAAAATAAAGTCACGGTTCTAAACATACATGCTTCAACAACAAATCATCGCCTAAAAAAAACAGCAAATCACCAAACTAAAACAAAGCCACGATCCAACAACATACCATACAAAATAATCAAATAAATCCACGAAACTAAAATAAAGCTCAATTTATACGAATTAACATGCTTAAAATACATAAAAATATGCTCAAGGAGATTCGATGCTTACTTGGGTTGAAGAAGAAGCCACAGAGTATGCCTTGAAACCGGAAATTCTTGATAGTATGCAATAAGCCGCGAATGAATTCTTGAAGCCGCAAAAAATGTGCAAAGAGACGAATAATTCTTGAAGCCCCAAATTAATATGCCCAAAGCCGAAAATATTCCTAACACTTAGCAATACCCTTGAATTTCCAATCACTTTGCAGTCGTGAATTTCCAAATATTTGCGGGCCGCCGTGAATTAGAAAACACTCACACTCTCACACTCAAAATATAACTTGCAATAATAGATAGTAGTTGTTTGAATGAGTGGGACGGCTCAACTCTTGTGTATTTAACCTAAAATTTAATTGAAGGCGTGAGATTCTTGTTTATTTGGATCAAAGGTGTGGGATTCCTCTCTATTTCAACCCATGATTTTCAAAAGCCGTGAATTCCTATCTATTTCAACTCGTGACCTGTCAAATCTTAGTCAAAAGGTGCAAGATTCTCTCTCATTTTTCAATGTGGATTACTACAAATCAATCCCCTTGTTGTGTGTAGGTAGTGCTTAAATTCAAAATCTAATGCTTAAAGCCGTGAATTATTTTGAATATATCTATTTAATTATTTATATAAATATCATCATTTTGGATTATTCATACGTATTTTTTTTAGAAAATATATATATATAAAAAAACAAATACGAAACGAGGGCATGTTTGTGGGTTATAAAACATTAATACTAAAGGTAAAAAAATTCAAATTTAGGTATATTGTGAACAAAAAAAAATTCTGAAGGCAACGGACTAACAAGCCACCAAGAAACCCTAGCCGCCTGCAAAATCTGCGCGGTATTTTCACGCACGAATTCTGCAGTCGGCTAGGGTTTCTCGGTAGCTTGTTTGTCCATTGGCTTCAGAATTTTTTTTTATTCACAATATACATAAATTTGAATTTTTTAGCCTTTGTATTAATGTTTTATAACCCACAAATGTGCCCTCATTTTTTCAAACTTAGGGTTTTTATTAGGGTTACAAAGTGATGTGACTTTACAATAAATACATATATCTCAGATTTTGTACATTTTCTAACTTACACATTTTCTTACACAATTGTACTTGTGACGAAAAGTGTAAGAACTTTTACAAAAAAATCATGCAAATCTATCAACATCAATTGTGCTTTGGGTAGTTTTATAAGACATATTATATGGGTGGGCAGTTTTGTACATATTATCAAAGTGGGTACTTTAAATTCTCACCATTATTATTAAACGCATTTAAAACACTGATTTCTTAAATTATGTGTCGAAAAAAAGTTGATCAATTTTGTTGGAGCTATTTTTAACTCCATAATAAACTCTCATGTTTATTGTATAGTGTTTTGCCTTTCTTCATTTTTTGTGTATAGGAAATTGACCAAGTCAAGACTTGGAAGTATTGAAGCTTTCGGTTGCTACAAATGAGAAAGTGGACAGAAGAGATGAGCTAGTTGGGCAGCTCCTAAAACCAAGGAAGCAGTGGCTTGTGTGGACTATTTCTTTCAACAAACTCAACCGCCACTCATCCACCTCCCAACCCACGATTTCTACCTTGAAGATCAAGTTCAGAATGCTTATAAATACCAAGGAGAAATCCAGTTCATATCACGAATTCAGTGAAAATATATTGAGATTATAGAGTGATCTGTGTACGAGTGATGTGTCTTGTGTTAGCTTAACATTAGCTATAGCATTTATTCCCTCCGTCCCACGAAGCATGACCCAATTTCCTTTTCGGTTTGTCCCACGAAGCTTGACCTATTTCTAAAAATGACAAAAAATTTACCACCCTTTATTCAACTTTTCATTTTTTCACCTACCACACTTAACACACAAAATACCAATTTTTTAATTTCCGTGCCGAAAATAACTGGGTCATGCTTCATGGGACGAAGGGAGTATTTGTTTTGTCAGATTTTGGAGTATAGGTCTGGAATCTAGTTTACGTTTGTTAGTGAGAATGTCAAGTGTTCAAATACCTAAAATCTTGTACAGGTATTTGAACGTGAGTGTTCATTCTCTTTTTAGTTATTTTGCCATAAGACTTCTTCAAGTTATAGAATAACTTGAAGAAATTGTTTCCAACTCTTGTGTTCATTTTTATTTTCGCTGTAATTTTTCTCTGTGTGCACTGGTGTGTTGTCTTAACACAGTGTCGTATCCAAGTTCCGCGAAGTTACACTTTCAAATTTAACTAAGATGAAGGGAATAGCATTTTTATTAAAAAAATTGTCAAAAATAGCTTGCGATTCAAAATTTAAGTCCAAAAAAATCAATCAACTTACGAATTTTCATATAAATTATAAATGAAGTGATCCAACAAATGATAGTGTTGTCAAGGACTAACCCGAACCGAGTGAACCGACCTATGGTCAACGGTTTGAACTCTGAACTATTGATCACGTGCAAAAATCGCAACCAGAATTACATTGAACACGGTTCGATTAAGGGCCCAAAAATTCGACCGCGGAATCAACGGTTAATCGTCGGGCCGAACTGACGATTTAGTAAGTTGTAGGCGTTGCGACAGTCAAAGCGGAAAACTGACAATTTTGATTATATTTTTTTTATCAAATCCAAATTTGAAATTTCCCCCTCATTTTTATCTTTAACTTCGCTTTATTCAGACTTAATTATTAATCTTTACTCTTTAGACTATTTTCTATGTTACAATTAACTTGATCAATATTCTTTTTTAATTGTCTCAATTAAGTTGGTCAAATTATTTATATGATATAAATTAGAAAAGATTTTTATAACCTTTTTCATTATATTACTAACACATTTAATACATTAAACACTAACATTTTAAATTTGGTGTCGAAAAGAAATCGATCAACTTAAATGAAACAAAAATAATGAAGTATTAAATAATGTAATTTCATTAAAAAAAATATACACAATAATAAAAAAATATATATACAAAAATGATTGATTCGAATCTTGAACCGACGATTCCTTTCTATATAGACCGACCATAGTTCACGTTAACGATTTATCGTGTACCGCTATTCAAACTCGAAATCGACGATTTCCGGCTTGTCAGAGCCTCGATCGACGATCGTTTGCCACAATTTAAACTTTCGACAAAGTTGGAGTTTTCAAAACTTGATGTTATAACCCATTTGACATATCTACAAATTAGAGGGGTCGAAACATAAATAAAGAACGTTGAGTTTTAAACAAAAAAACTTAAAATTATTGAGTCATCAGTCATATCACTTGCACTCTTCTCCAACTGCAGATGCACACCACCGCCAACTCCAGCAATCCGACCGGGAAGCTCGATGCCGGAAAAATTTTCCGGCTCGGGCAGCGGGTCCACTTCACCGGGCAGCCGAGAAGAGTCGGAACGGTCGGGTACGTGGGGGCCGTGGAGGGTTACGGCGGTGATTGGGTCGGAGTCGATTGGGACGCCGACGGAGAAGGCAAGCACGACGGATCCCACAATGGCGTCAGATACTTCACGGCGAGAGGCCCCGATACGGCGTCGTTCGTGCGGTCGCACAATCTCAGCTCCGGCGTGTCGCTCTTGGAAGCACTCCAAACTCGCTATCGAGCTCAAACGACTAAAGAGGAACTAGGTAAATAGCTGAAAGAAGTTGTACATTGTGCATCGAAGTGTTGTACCTTGATCGCATTTGGATGCTTCTTCTCCGTGAATAGCAGAGGCGGTACTTGTCTACTTGTTTGCTATCAAAATGCGAAGTTGTTTGAAATGATTGTGCCCCAACATGTATTTCTTTGTGGAGAGAGAGATAGAGAGAGGTGAAGGCTTTGCTTTTATATATACAACAGTTATCAATGACTTGAATGAAAAATAAGATCTAATGTATGATTTTGCTTCTTGATGCCGCTGCTATCGAATGCTACAACTTCGAAACTTTGCAGCTACGCTTGTGTCTGTGAATGTGATTTAAATTAGAATTTGGCTTGGTGCAATTTATTGTTTGGTTGTTGGTGTGATATTGGACTATTTGAGAGTTGTAGCATGATTTGAGTAAAACTATTTCTGTAATCGAACAAGCTAATGTGGTTTACTTCTTATCTTGTCACTACCATATTACTATTTTTTAAGCTCTTCAGAATTTTAATCCACTTGTCTATTTGAAGTTCATAAACTTTGTCATTCAGTTTTTAACTTGTATATTTTGCCGTGAAATATCTCCTGAAATGTGTTTATTCCCACTATGTTTCTATTAGATGAGATGTATGTCCTTTCTGCTAGAAACAAAAAGGTATCCATTGAGCTTCTGGGGAAACACAAAATTGAAGATAAATTCAGTCGGTTTGAGGAGTTGACTAGTGCATCATTGTCTTATTTGGGGGTCAGTTTTCCTGGATCCCCAGACCATATCAGTTCGACATTACCTAGTAAGTTGTGATTCCTCGTATATGGCCCTTTTTGGCCTATGCTGTGACTCCTTTAATCAATCTGACACTGCCTGAACTCATCTCTTATTTGATTCAGAGACTCCTTTCTTTTTGTGGTTGTCTAGGGATCATCCTGTTTTGCGATATATCATCATTGATATGTTTGCCTCTTTAATAATAATAATATATTTGTTGGATTCTATATTTCCTTTGCAGATCTGAAAGAGCTCGACTTGACTGGAAACCTACTTGCTGATTGGAATGTATGTGCTCCTTTCTTGTTACACTATGGACCTATCAATTAGTTTAACGTGGTTTATGAGTTAGGAGATTCTGTGTTGTAATTGCTCAACAGTGTTGATATTTTTGAGACATTGTCTTGGAATGTCTTATGCAGTACATAACTGATGATACTCCTGCTTTTATTTTAAATTCCCATAGTTGGATAAAGGTCAATTCTCGGTTGTTCTTGCAGGATATCAGCATCATCTGTGAAGGATTGCCGGCTCTAACAGCTCTTAATCTATCCAATAATTCCATGTCACATGCTATACTTAGCACGCCCCGACTAAGCAATATTCGAATTTTAGTCTTGAACCAAACTGGAGTAGTTTGGGATCAGGTAAAGGTTGGGTGTTTAGGTGTTTTCAAAAAATTTCTAACTCAAAGGAATCATTAATAAGCATGATTCATGTCAATTTCCAGATGGAAGCTCTTAAGGATGCACTCCCACACATGGAAGAGCTACATCTCATGGGAAATAAATTAAGAGAAATAACGGTAAGCAGTTACTTACGCTGCAAGAAAGTTTCTATCATTAGAATTTGTTGATCACCAATATATATTTGTTTGGTTCATTTCATGTCTGGTAAAGGTCAACTATTTGATAGGGTAAAGATGAATGGCCATGAAATATTTTTTTTTGCTACACTTCAACTTCTTCTACGTCGAAAGAGATTTGGTGCAAGAAAGCTACACTTTGATCAAATTCACTTTGTTAATATGAATATCCTGATAAAATATTATGGGCAGGACTTCTGTATTCTGAATCCCTCTCTTCTGTAGTGACAAACATGAGTTAATCACTTGATTCCACTCTTCTTTTCTCCCACGTTTCCAATAATATTTTGTTTGCTGTCCAGCCAGTGTCTTCAGCTTTTGTTCAAGGATTTGATACCCTGCGACTGCTTAACCTTGATAACAACTGTATATCAGCATGGGATGAGATCGTAAAACTCTCCCTGTTACACAGGTAGTGAGGACGAAGGAGTGCTCTGACATTTTTTCTGTAAAATTTAATACATATTACAACATTTGCATTGTTACTAATATTACACATGGTTTTTATGTTTAGCCTGGAGCAGCTTTTTCTGAACAACAATAATCTAAATCGTATCTCATACCCGGAGTGTGGTAAATTGGATAAACCATGCAATGAATTTGGCAATGGGTCTCAAGAGAGGAGTATTAGACCTTTCAAGAGTTTGTGTAGCCTTTATCTTGGTACAGTCATTGGATTATATAATGCAATCTTTCTTTTATTAGTACCTTTCATTCAGAAGGATCTTATTCCTCACTGTTTTCAGGGGGCAACAACATTGAAGACCTGGAATCTGTTGATTCACTTAACTCTTTCCCTAACTTGATGGTGAGCATTGCTTTTCTGAACAATGTATCCTTAAAAGTTTTGTGCTAGCTTGGAAATGATATGATCGCAAAACTTCCAAGAGCTTGTGAAAATCATTTGATTTTGTTCATGAGCAATCTACTCAAACAAATTTGAATGTTCAGATTAATGCAGCTTATTCATTTCACAGTTGTTGATGCTAGGGATGTCAATGGGCGGGTTTTACCTGGACCGAGACCATTAAAATTGTTTTGGTTCTAGAACCGCCCATTAGTTATTGGATCCGGACCGTACCCGGACCATTGAATGATAAAATCAAATGGTCCGGGTAGGTTAATTACCCATGGGCCAGACAAAACCCATACCCATGGTCCATCAGTTTTTTATTATATATTGTGTTTTACAATTTTTCAACTATTTATTTAGATTCATGATCCGTTAATTTCTTATTATATATTGTGTTTTAGCATTTTTCAATTATTTATTTGGATTCTCTGTTTCTTTATCCTGTTAATTTGATTAATATAAAAACTTCACTATATATACTATTTTAGATAACTTTTTTTTTTTGAAGAATCATTTTCTGAAGGATAGTCATATAATTCGACTAGTAATACGAATGTTGGATCTGGGCTCATTCATGAGTTCCCAAGCCATGATTGTTGGATCATTTCTGTAGATTAAATATGAATGTTGACTTTAGTTTTATTGTTATAATGAACTCACATAATTGTTTAATTGTTTAAGTAATAGGTGTATTCTCCAGTTACGAAATTTTGTCGTGACTTTGTTAAGAAATTTTGATACAAAAAAAAAAACACGATCCCGGACCAGATCCAAAACAAGCGGGTCGGACTAGGTCTGGACCAGTCAGGTTCCGGGTCTGAACGGGTTGGGTCTAGAACCGGAACCGAAACCGTTTCTTTATAGCTCAACGGGTACTCAACGGCTCCGGATCAGACCGGGTAAAACCCGCCTGTTGACATCCCTAATTGATGCTTTCTCCACAGGCATATTAGTGTGCTAAATTTTCTGTCGAGATAAAATTTGTTCATTCTTTGTGAATACTTGTCCTTGGATAGTTATTGCTATATATTCTCTGTGTAGGATATTAGGCTATCCGGTAATCCAGTTGCAGATGTAGGGAAAGGTGGAGTGGCTAGATTTGTCGTTATTGCTCGTATAGCAAAAATGGAATTGCTTAATGGAAGTGAGGTTAACTCCAGATAATTTGCTGTTTTCATCGCTTTTCTTTTTATTTTGTTTTTGGGTGGGGTGAGGATCTCTTGTAATGGTCGTGGCTGTACATTTGTCTGTTACAGGTTGGTCCTAGAGAACGAAAGGACTCTGAAATTCGGTATTGTTCTCCTCCAAAGTTTTGCTCATGCGTCATATATCGATTATTATCTAAAGAATTGCTAATGGTTTTAAATATTACTCCCTCCGCCTCACTATAAGTGGCTCAAAACTTTTCCGCACGGGAATTAAGGAGAATGTGTAAATTTGTTAAAACTTAAAAGTAGTGGGGTCCACACTTTTTTAAGGGTTAATTTTTTTCATTTATGGAAACAGGCCACTTATAGTGGGATTGTCCAAAAATGAAATACATGCCACTTTTAGTGGGGCGGAGGGAGTAGAAAGCTTCTTATTTTAAATACATAAAGATGCTTGTGAAAGGAGAGAAACTATGAAAAGCTTGAATACTGAGAAAGTAGCCCCCTTCTGGTTGTATTATATTTGTCAAAGTAACTGTGGCAATGTTACGAGTTTACCTGCAGGTATGTTCGCTTGGTCATGTCAAAGTGTAATGCTGACCCAGAAGATATTAGGAGACTCCATCCCAGGTAATCATCAGTTTTAGCGAGCTCTTTCAACTGCTGCTAGTTTAAGGATAGTCAGTCGGAGAAGTTTTTTAGTTTGTGCCCTTTATCGCATTCATATTCTTGAACCAATTGTTTTGCTAGCGAGCTCTTCTCTACATTTTCAATTTGCCATACTTTATGCATGACGATCAATCATAATGGAATCATGTTAAGTAAAATCAAGAAAGAAAGTAATAATGGAAAATCTTCCTTCAAAAGTTGCAAGGGGAACTTTTCTGCAAGAACCTAACTGGTTGCTAACATCTAACATTGTCTCAAAGAATGGCGACAAAGTTAAGATTGCGAGTGATCAGTAGCATTTCATCTTAAATAAGTAGCCTACTGAATCCTTTTTTATGAACTTGATAAGCAGGTTTCATGAGCTTAAAAAGATCCATGGACTTGATGATGAAAGACCAACAACTGGGGCATCGGGCCCTCAAAAGATGGCTTCTGGATTGATTTGTACGATCTTTTTGTTATGAATAATTCTTATGGTGTATCATTATATTCTAAAGTTTAAACATGCCGATGCAGCTATTACCTTGAAATGTGTTGGAGCATCGATGGGCGAGAAGCCCCCTCTGGTTAAAAAGTTGCCTGCTACCACAACGGTGATAGTTCTACTACCAGTTTCTTAAAGTGGTCTTCTCCTTTAATGAGCTTTCTGAAGTTAAAAATGCATGAACATTTTTGTACAGGTGGGAAAGCTGAAGAACTTATGCGAGAGTTTCTTCAAGTTAAAATCCGTCAAGCCTATACTGTTTCTCAAAGAAGAGGTTCGTGCAATTGAAAAATCATCGCAGTTCCCTTTTTCTTCCTTCAAATCCTACATTACATTAGCTGTTCCTGTTTCTCTCAGTTCAAGTATTTCCATGAACACCTGATTTGATAATTGTTGATTATTATTAGCAGGAACTTTTGGTTCAATGTTACTTCCTTGATTGGATCTTGTGCGCTCTTCTATAACCAGTTTCTTAGCAATCTCTATTTGTGGGTTTACAGGGTTCACCCTTGCCTATATTGCTTGAAGATGATATGGCAACCCTTGTCGAGCTTGGGGTTGGCAACGAATCCACCATTCTTGTAGACGAGCTGTCTTGATGTTCACTGGTGTGAAGGATTGCCAACCCATACTCAAAATCGAGAAAACGGTGGCTTCCTCAAATCATCTTTTGAGTCTGCACTTAGCACTGCCAACTGTGTTTTGGGATCAAGAGTTCTTTTTGGGAGGATGAGACTCCACAAGTGAAATTTCTGTTCAACGTGCATCTCTCTATAACCCTTCAAATACTTCTGCTCAGTTTATCTTATTAGTGTCTATTTTTTGCATGCAATTCCAACAATCTTGTGTTATATGCCTTGAGTGCTAATGCGATCCTTATTGTTTGGGTTTAACACCCTTTTCATAAGAAAAAAGACGATTGGTATGAAAGAATTCAGAGGATTGAAATATGTATGAGGGTGTTGCCAAATCTAGGTTCGAAACTTGGGGGCAAATATTTCAACACATTAACTGAATACGCTATTTATGTATTACAAGCATTATATTCGAAGATTTATATTAACTTAGGCTGCGTCATCTTTGGTTGTAAAATTATCATGGGAAAATGAGGGATAATCAAAATTTCACCCTTTAAATTCTTCCTTTCTTTTTCCTCATTTCCTACTTGATCCTTACTTATTCCTCATTTTCACTACAAATGATGGATAATGTTTTCCTCATTTTCACTACAAATGATGGATAATATTATTAGTATCCATCATCATTCATTTGTAGTGAAAATGAGAAATGAATAAGGGTCAAGTAGGAAATGAGAAAAAAGATTTTTTTTTTTTTTGAGAGAAAATGAGAAAAAAGATTGAAAAGATTTAAAGTGTGAAATTTTGTTTATCCCTCATTTTTTCATGATAAATTTACAATCAAAGAGAACGCACCCTTATTCATTATTCTCATTTTTCATGAAAATAGTCATTCTCATTATAATTTTTTTTTTTAATATCTTTACACGCATAGAAAGAAAAAACACACTCATACTCTAGTTTTCTAGGTGACTCGAACCCCCGACCAATTAGTTGAAAGAGAAGCGCCGTACCAATATATTGTGCTTCATCGTCTATTCTCACTATAACCTAACACTAATTTATAAATTCAATTATCCAAATAATTTAATATATAATTTTTGAAGACATTACATTTTATAAACTTATAAAATATATCATAAACTCTCTTAAAGCTTATAAGCTCTTTAAATAAACTTAGCCAAACACTCTCCACCCTCCACGTCTCGAATTGAAGATTACTACCTGCAGACAGATTTGAGTGAAATAAAAGTAAGTTTGTGTGATTTCACAATAGAAACACTTGTCCCATACGATTAACAACATTGAACAATAATTTAACCGTCATCTTTATTGTTCATTATTGTTAATTCAGTAAGCCCAAATTCAAGCAACAAATAGAACGCAACAGACTAGAAATAGAATAAGTATCTTTCAAGTGACAATTACACAAATGTTTACAATACATTGCCACAAATAAAAAGCACAAAAATATGAATCGGAAGAGGAAATGAACTCAAGCTGCCATTCGCCTTAATGTCAAATTTTGCAGAATCTCTATACTGTGTCTCACATGGAACCTACCAGAGGAGGAACTTGCAGAAGCAAGATGGAAGGAGTCAGAACGACATCGATGAACGATTACAAGTTTTAACTAATCAGAAGATCACTGGCACTGGTTTCAACTGTTTGGATGTCAGCATACTACAGCTATCAAGTCCACTCTACCACATCCCTCTCATCATTTCACTAACCAAAATTCAACGATGTGCACCATACATCTGACTAGAATCGTATTGTTGATATGCAGCCTGGGGCGACGCGCTCTTACCATAAGCTGCTGCTGGTGCAGACACGTTTCCATAGCCGCCAGACTGATCGTAGGTAGGCTGAGTTTGTGCATAACCTGACTGTCCAGCAGCAGTCGCAGGATAAGCTGCAGTTGCTTGGGCAGCACCATAAGCTGGATCTGTGGGCCCTTGGTACCCGTATGTTGTATTATTGGCAGCTGGTTGCTCGGCATAACCAGGTTGAGCTGTGGGGTATGAACCGTAACCCCCTGCTGCAGGTGCTGCCTGAGAATACGCAGGTGGCTGTTGAGCTCCTGGCTGACCATAACCAGGCTGACCACCTTGAGTAGGATAAGCAGATGCTGTAGCGGGAGTATGGCCATATCCATCAGTGGTACCCCCGTAGGGAGGATAATTTTGTTGCATAGGCGCACTTGACCCATAGGGGTAAGACTGTTGAGACGGCATGTTCTGACCATACGGTTGAGTGGCTGAACCAGGACCTTGGTAAGGCCCTTCTCCAGGCTGATTAGGCCTAGGCTGACCATAGGGCTGAGAATGAGGTACTTGTGCCTGCATGCCGTACATGGGTGGCTTACCATATTGGTCCTGATGACCGTAACCCGAATGGGCACCACCCTGGGCATATGGTGTTGGCTGAGAGCTCATGTGCCCATAATGTTGTGCGGAAGCAGGGTGGTCATATTTAGCCTCGTTATACCCATGTCCATATGGTTGTGAAGGAGCTTGAGGGTAAGGAGCTGAATGCCCATAATCTGGGCCCTGCTGCTGCCCGTAATTGTAATTGCCCTGGTAAATGAAGGTCACCAAATAGGAGGTCACATGTCATGAGTACTGATATCAAGTAGATATAAGACACGGCCGAAAATATATAGACAGCGCCAACCTGAGGTGGAGGTCCATGCATTGATGCTGGAGGTCTTTGCTCCCAGCTTGGACCAAAGTTGCTTCTTGGAGCCTGTGGAGGAGGGTAATTACCGTATGATGGAGGATATTGTGAACTCTGAGAAGGATATTGTCCTCTGTATGGATAATCATAACCAGAGAATTGCGCATGGTGAGAGCCCCGGGGTCCCCATTGTGGAGCAAGAGGTCCACGTGGACGATATCCCTGCTGGTTGTATCCTCCAGAAAGAGGTGATGGTCTTACGGTCTATGCATAGAAATTGAGTAAGAACAAATAAGTAGCATAGGAAAAAGATACCATACTCTAGAAAATCACCGCAAAAATAGTGAGATACAAGCTGGCTGCAATAGATCATAATACGTGTCTAATCTCACTGCCAACAGCATTACAGGCATGAACAGTAACAAAAACAAGTGACATATAATCAATGAAAGAACACGAAGTACTCTGGATTTGCAGGAGCTTCAACACAGCAGCAATTATAAATAATCATATAAAGTTTAAACTACGAAAGAAACCAAGATGCAACAATATGACATTAACAAACTTATAAATTCAGGAGAAAAGCAATAAATCATGAAGAATTAAACATCTAGAAACTAAAACATGCATCAATGAGAGATGTGGTCATATGAGAAAATCAAACAATGACTTCAGAAGTGAAATCAAAGCTACAATTTAAGGGGAGAAAAGAAGTTTCACTTATTAGCAAATCCAATCTAAACCTTTGCAGTATGTAACTCGGTAATTCTTCAGTCATTTATCATCCACGTGTGCTTTGGTGTACAGTAGTCCCCAAATATCTATATCTAAATGCGCTATGGCAATTGCTGAGCCTTGAAGAAGACAATTATGTGATTCGCAATTAACAACAACAAGAAAGCTTGTTCTTCAAGAGAACTAATTCCGACAGAGGTTAGAATGCACAGACACACACTATTCACTACAACATGTGTAGAACAGCAAACGAATATTTGCTTAGAATTCAGAAACACATCAGCTTTAAACAAGTAAAATGTAAGAGATGCAAGTAGCTTCAGATATTCTCAAATAATTCAGAGGACATAAATCAGAAGAAATGGGAATCTACTTGAACTTGCACAAACTTAAGAATGAACAACATAGCTGAATGATAAGTCTAAACATTTAACCTACTTATTTCAAGATGACCACCAATACCAAAAAAGCATATGAAAGAATGACAGCGACCATATTTTCCAATACACCAAGTGGAATTGATTTAATTGTATAGATCCAAACTACTTCACGAAGACAATTTCACTATTTGAGGCACTGTTTTCCAACAAGTCTCAAAAATATGATATCAGGCATGCCACATAGCCTCACTAGTAGTATTATTATCAGCTTCTAAGTCTCAAAGCAATCTTACCAACTATTAACATCCTGCAATGTCGAGGTTTAATGCTTGGTACCTCTCTTCTGGTGACGCAAGAGAATAGTGGTTGTTATTGATACACCAAGAAGGCAATGCGAACTGGAAGTGAAAGGAAAAGCCAAATCTGCATTTTTAAGTCAACCAATTCGAAAAATTGGCACCTTTAAGACAGATAAATCATGGCAACCGAAATCTTATTTTGAATTTAAGATTTTCCTAAC
The DNA here is from genome assembly GCF_028751815.1 of Salvia miltiorrhiza. Classification (NCBI taxonomy): domain Eukaryota; kingdom Viridiplantae; phylum Streptophyta; class Magnoliopsida; order Lamiales; family Lamiaceae; genus Salvia; species Salvia miltiorrhiza. Next base: position 54,476,852 of record NC_080388.1, read on the forward strand.
AGCATTCAAGAGATCTTGCTAGGCATGCTTATCAGTGGTACTTCATAAATCCCCCAGTCCATGGTGTAATCATCAAGAGATTTTCTTAACTTATAGAAGGCATCAGTTGAAGTGACATGAAATGATGAAAAGCCTCACACGTAGTAGACTCTAAGAGGATCCAATGGAACCATCTGCCGGTTGCTTTGATGCCCAATTAGTTAAGATATTTATCAACAATCTAATGAACCTAGCCACATAACACCATACATTGTATCTGTGAGAGTATCAACGTGACATAACATCAAAATTCATTTAGATCTGATAGACATAGTAAATTCTGCAAAGCAGATGTTAAGACTGAAAGTTTGAAACATGAGGGAACCATACATAACCTATAACCAAGTATCATATTGCTAAGTTAATCATCCATAAGTTAAAGTCCATCAGCAATAGAAAGCAACTTATATTCTCAGAATATAGATTTTTTGAAGGCAAATGAAGCAACAGTAGTGTAAAGTTATCTATCAAACTACAATCTACAATCAAGGCCCTTAACTTTGGATTGTGTAAAAACAATAGGTAGTACTCATACCCAAAAGGATTATTGAAGAAAAATTCTACAATAAAATAGAGAGAATCCAGGCCGAAAGAGATTTACTAAGCAGGCATACTAATATATGATACTGAACCGAGACAAATAGTTGCATCGAAAGTTGTGCAAAGACATGAATTTGCGAAAAAAAGATACACAAACAAGGATGCTATACTATGTAACTCAGTTGAGAACAAGCACAACAAGCAAAAACATCACTTAGTAATTGCACATGCTTATTCAGGGACAATAGTTCCTGTCGAGCATTAAGAGGATAGAAATACGAGCACCAGTCTACATGAAAGCTCAGAAAAGAAGGGGAAACATCTACACAAACCTGATTCATAACTTCTTTGATCATTTCTCTTGCAGTCTCAATCTGCTTCTTGTTACCAGTCACACGGACCATCTTCTCACTAGATTGGTCTTCAGCACCATTTGGTTGTATCAGCTACAGACCAAAAGAGACAAACTTTTAGTTACAAAAAGGGGACCAAAATTATCAACGTAGTACTATATCTACTACCTGAATGCGTGCCCCAGATCTTGTCTGCAAATTTCTGATTGTTTCTCCACCCTTCCCAATTATTAAACCAACCTAAAGTAGCAGAGTACATAATTAGCACCTCAGTTCCACAAACTTAGTACATAAATACAAAACACAAATACACGCATAAATATATGTGCATATAGATAAAGAGATAGCAGATAATACGTGAAGAACGAACCTTTTCAACTGGAACTTGAATTTCAAGTTGCTCACCACCACTAGCAGCCTGAACAGTGCTGAATCCTCGAGCAACAAGTGAGGGTGAACCTCCAGCATCAGCCTAACAGTACACGGTCAGTTTCAAATTTAGGTCTTAGAGCACAGGAATACAAGACAAGATTTCAAGGAAATCAAATAGAAGTATAACAAAACCCAACCTCTGCAATCACATCTTTTATCAACCTTTCTGCCCGGTTTATACTTTCCAAGGTCCCAACTAGTTCTAAAGGCCTGGATGCTGCTCGTGGATCTGCATCCGCATCCCTCACAATCTGAATTTTGGCACCAGAATTATCCTGCAGGGACCGAATTGTATCCCCTGCCTTACCTATTAGAACTCCAACCTAAAAAACCAAACAAGCAGCACTTTTTAGAGGCCTCTACAATATATTAGTTGCAGCATCATACAAAGTCAGCAGCTATACAGAACTCGACTACTTTTCACGAATTTCAGCCTCATCTTCAACATTTCCAAACACACTAGGGTCAAAAAATAAATTGCTATGCATTCTGAAAGACAGAATGAGCCAGTACATCAGATAGAGAAGCAAGATATTCAAACTGACCCTCATGATTTCTATATTCTGATTTCTGAGATAGATTACTTCTATCAGAGAAGGAAAACTGAAACACTTATCATCACCCTCAACAAGTATCCACAACAATGTAAAGAATATAGAAAGCAGCCTAGAACTTAACAACAGATCGAACAGTGCAAGACCCAAAATGATAAATTGTAAATTATGCTATTGATTTACTTTGTCATTGGGAACCTCCATTTTGCGCGACAGTATTGTATCTGAACCTGGCTGCCTGTCAGCAGACTCAACTGGAACATCCCCCTCTCTCGGGAGATGGGAGGTCTCTTCTTCAAATTCTGCATTTGATTGTGCTGGTTCTTCAGCACTTCCAACATCAGTTTTCTCATAGTCATCAGGAACTGTTTCTTTAGTGGTTGTCTCAGGAGGCTCTTCGACAGGTTCTTGGCCCACCAAAGACTGGCAATCATTATCCTCAGGCTTAGGCTGCTCAGACTCCTCTTTAGGTTCATCTTCTTTTTCCTCTGTAGGTTCATCTTCTTTCTCCTCTGTAGGTTCATCTTCTTTCTCCTCTGTAGGTTCATCTTCTTTCTCCTCGCAAGGTTCATCTTCTTTCTCCTCGTTAGGTTCATCTTCTTTCTCCTCTTCTGTGTGTCCATTCTGTGGAGCTGTAAAACGTTTAAACAAACACAGTTAGAAAAGACTCCATTTCAACTTTTTTAAGAATAGAAGCTCAGCATCTCCTGGGTCAAACATAGCGGATATAATAAAAGTGTAATCATATAGCTTCAAAAGAAAAATAACTCTTTAATGCCTTGAGAAACTGATATAATTAAGATATGAAACCTAACATTTTAACAATACAACTATCAAACGCATTTGGTAATATTTCACACCGAATAAAACATCAGAAAAACACACACACAAACAAACACCTCGGAAGCCCGAATAGCTGAAAATGAACCAAAACAACAGAATTTCACAACAGATAAGACGACAGGAACATCAAGGACCAAGAGGGAGGGCATATCAGCAAAAATCACCTGAGAAATCTGCCTCCGCAACATTATCGCCATTGCTCTCCAAACGGGGCCGTTTAGCCTCAGATTCATCCACAGCGCCATTCCCCTCCTCCTGCGACCCGTTCTCCAACGCGTCACGATCCGAGTTGTTCTCGGACTCCGCAACCGCTTCGCTGTGCTCAAAATCCTCGAGCTTCCTCTTGTGGCCATCTCCGGCGGCGGTGGCGGATGTAACGGGGCTAGCTTCTGCCGGCGTGGTCACGTTCTCATCCGCCATAATTGATTTTCTCTGCAGATCAGCTAACGTCGTCGCAGCTACGATTAGGGTTTCCACTTCCCAGTACCTACGTGGGTGAATCGTGAGCCCCTTTTCCTGTTTAATAAATTTATTTTTTGTTTATCTCGACGCATTTCATTTGGTTGGTGTGTATATATATTTGGTATAAGATATTTTTCCTTTGTTAGGGTATAAATGGAATTTGGGCTTGGGCTATCACTACAATTATTGGGCCAGATTTAATTGTCCATATATCCATTCTATTCATTGCTCCCAATAATTACTATTTTACCACCAATACTTTATAACCTTAAATTAAATTAAATTTCAAATAAATTATTATCACCTTATATTTTATCTTATCCTTCATCCGTCCACGATAACTAAGTCACATTGATTTTCTCACGAATTTTAATAAAATGTGAGTGAAATTAGTAGTGGAGTAAGGGTTCCATTTTAAATATGGATAGAATGGTGTGGACCTTACTACTAAAAATTGATGTGGCATATTTTTTGTGGACAGACGAAAAAAATTGTGACATAAGTTTCGTAGACACATGGAGTACTTCATAACTCCAAATTAAATTAAATTTTTAATTTAACAATTTATTAGGAGAAGAGGACGCACGTTTCCTCAGCGAGCTCGTCTAATCGAAGCCTCCCCCAAGCTGATGAAAAAGTATCAACATCTAGAGGACTTCCACTGGGTCTGGCGATTGAAGGGAAAGGATCCTTTTTTCCAAAACGTTGTTCATGTTGCCGACGCCGGCGATGGCAACGGCAATAGAAATGGCGTGTGGCATTCGCCTAAGGTGGCTAACATTTTCAGGTAATGGTTCTTTAACAAAGAACACAACCATGAAATTAATCTGCATACTAGTTGTATATGGACAAGAATAGAAGTAAAGTTGATGATGGAAACCATCAATTTATTTATGAGTTAGCAAATTATAAGAACTCGACTTGTGTTCTAAAAAAAATTCAAACTACAAGAAAGACGAGGGAAATGATTAAGCGGGTAGTTCTTTTTATGCGATTCTCATAATTTTGAGCTGGGGGCTATACAGTTCTTTATAGAGTTTATATCTACATAAACGTGTTTCTTTAATATATTATGATATGGGGTTATAAATATTTTTCAGATTACACGATTGAGAGTTGTACGTGTTTATTCTTTCAGAATAATTTAAATGGAATTGTTAATTTCTTATAAATTTAATTTAACTTAGGAGCTATGAAGTATAGGGTAAAATAGTAAATAACAATTATCATTTTTAATCATTATTTTAGATGGCTATAAAGAGTAAAATGTGGGCTATGAATAAAATCACCCGTTTGGTAAATACAACAAATTAAATAGTGGTCCGATAGCAATGATCCAAAGAAGTTCATTAATACTCATTGTCTATAAAAAAAAAATAGTCCTATAAAGGGACGACCTGAGTTTTAATAAAAGTGATTGAATGTATTGTGAATGGAGAAAAGTTTGATCTTAAAAATAGTATTAATAATAATTACTAATTAATTGTATTTAGTAGATAAAGGTAGCTCACCATGTGGCAAAATAGATAAAGAAATTGATATATTGAGAGTAATATATTGTGGAATATTGTCTATAGATAAAAAAAAATTATTTTTTATGAACATATCAAAATGATAAAAGTCGTGTGGAATATTTAGTAAATTTGGAAAGTATAAACCCCCACCGAACGTTTTGTAAATTTGGAAACTATAACCCCACCTAACCTTTTTCTATAAAGTGCTTTGTTCCATTTGATAGTTGTGCGAAATGGACTCGAGAGAGAATCAAATTCATGAGTCATGAGGCCATCTCACACAAGTTTGTGTAAATAAATTTGAGCTTTATGGCATTTTATGATTATTTTGTGGAGTTATTTGCTAGAGAGAGTATTTTATTTCGATGATATGTAGGCGTAATTGGAGCTCTTATACAACGAAATGAATCTAAATATAGTGAAGCTTGTAGGAGTAATTAATTACAAGAGTATTTATGAGAGTCGGAATATATATAATATAGCATAGAAGAAGTGGAGACACGTAGCCCACATCACGTGAAGGCCTATGCCCCCTCGCTTTTTGATTGGGGGACCTTTCTTTTTCTTGGTGTTTAAATCACGAGATTCAGCCATCCAGAAATCTCATCCATCACCTCTGTTATCTCAATTTTCGGAAACTTCTAGAGATTCTTGGAATGTATCGTCATTTTGCGTATATCATAACCACCTTTATTTTTAATATATATATATATAACACTCTTAAGTGTATAAAATATAAACGTTTCTTAATGTAGGCATTTTATGTAGAACACGTATGAATTTATCCAACAGAGTTACGAATTGCGAAAAATAAATTTTTGTTACATTTGGGATTCGAACTCAGGACCACGAATTCATCCAACAGGGTTACGAATCAACCATAGATCTTGATGATCTAAGGGCTGAAAATCATTTATATTTTATACACTTAAGAGTATTTTTATTCTAGTCCTCTCCTATATATATTGTTTTTATATTTATATTTGCGTGGAGTATCTATTACATCAGGAACTTATGTTATTTATTTCTTTTTCTTTTTTTATGGAATATAATCGTAATGGTTATTTTGAAGATGTGAGTAAGATATTGGATTTGTAATTTCAACAGACAATAATACATTGTAATATATTATTTACACTAATGCAAAAGGATCAATTAATTAACTCTCAGTTTCTATACGTTTATCGGGATGGTACATGCATGTATAGTGGTACATTATTTAGCTAAGGTTTCTGTAAATTTTTCAAATCCTCATTTTTGGATAGAGAAAGAGAGAATATTTATGATAAAGAAAAATTCAAACATAAATGAAAGCATGAGGACACTAACTTGCGAATCCAAGAGGGGACAGAGGCTTAACCCCCCCCCCCCCCCATTGAATAAATTTTTTTAAATCATCATTATGTTGTGTGTATTGCAGTGGCGAATCCAAAATTTTCAAATTTGGTGTGTGATAAATAATTACATGATCATTAATATAACAAATATTTAATGATAAAAATAAACATACCCGAATATTGTTTGAAGTTTAGGGTTTGTTTTTAAGTTGGACTTAGAGCATCCACAGTGGGATGACTTGATAACTTACTTGATAGAAGTGGGGGACCACAATAAGTAAGGAGGCCACAATGGGATGACTTGATCTTTTTAGTTTTAATTTTTGTATTTTTCATTTAAATTTAATTGCATAAATTTAAATAACACAATTTACTTAAAAAACAAATTGCATTAATTTTAAAAACCTAAAAATTACATTACAAACAAAAACTTAAAGACATAATTTAAAATTACTTAAAAAAATTAAAGACATAATTTAAAAAAAACTTAAATTACTTAAATAAAAAATAATGTACATAAAAATATTAATACCACTAATCTTTTTATTTATTTTTTGGAGGGGGGAATGCAATTGCACCCCCATGTTCCAAGCTGGATCCGCCTGTGGCATAACATAAAAGATTTTTTCTGCGTCCCCTTTTAAACTTGATTGCATGTGGTCGTGACTTCATATATAATAAAACTCAATAGTTTTAATAGCTTATTGTAGGATCAATATGGCAATATTCGTCTGCGTCTCCCTCTATTCCAAGTGGTATGTAGATATTAAACGCACACGTCACACGATTTCTCAATCACATATTTATGGTGAAGTTATTATATGTCACGTAACGTCAATCAATATTTATATGGTACGACCCTCGAAGAAAAATACTCATATGGTACGAAATGATACATATATAATGCATGTGATCATGTCTTATCAACGACATAAAATATTGCATGAATAGATATTTAGAAAAGTTTATGATTCTCGAACCTTAATTTGTCATAGGTTTGTAAGTTGTAATAATATGTGAGTTCTTTTTCGTTGCTGCATGGCCCATGCAAGACACATAGGACCTAATTTGTTTGTTTTTTAAGTAAAATATAGGACCTAGCTAACAATTATTGTACGTGGCCAAATGTATTTTGGCAATTTGTACATCAATAAATCAAATTAACATTAAGAATATAGATTTATGATGTCATAAAATATACCATGAAGAGTTTGTTTAGTAAGAATTAACAAAATTAGTTATATTATTTACAAAAGGTAGTAATGTATCTGTTTGATAAGAAAATTAGTCGCTCAATCATACCAACTTTTCTGGGTAATAGGGGATAGCTAGTCCTTCATGATATTATATACCAAGGGAATAAATATGCAAGATGCTATTTATTTATTGTTAGCTAGACAAATTCATCCCTATTTTCAAATATGCATATTTTTGTGAATAAGTATATGGGCATATCAATGTAAGACAATATATTAATTAACATCAAATAACTATCATTTTAATTCCCATCAAAGTAAGCAAATGACTTATATATATATATATATATATATATATATATATATATATGGCGATCGCACCCATATAAATTAATACATGAATAATCTATTATTGTTCAAATGTGTATTCTTACGAAATTTGATATATCTTACTCCTATAACTTTACTTATTTTAGTTTAGTAAGTTAGCGTGTGAATTATTTTTTCGTATAAGATAAGAATATAGTGTGTATATATATATATATATATATATATATATATTATTTTAATTCATAATTTACACATATAGTAGATAATACAACATTTAGCTAGAAAAATAAAATAAAATAAAATTAAACTAAAGCAACGGGAAATGAAGCCGATATATATATATATATATTCAACAAGAACTGTCGATTTTATGAGAGAAAAAATATGATTACAAACTCCATACAAAACAAAAAGTAGAAAAAAAGCGAAAATCCTACCAATTTATATCCATCCTAAAAAGCACACTCCAAGATCAAGTCATTGCTCTTTACAAAGCTATAGAAATAAACCCATGCATCACACCAAATCAAATTAAACCAAGAAAAAAAAAACGAACACTTTTTTCTTTCAGACAGAGAATCCGAAAACCTAGGAATACTACATGTCCCGGACATGAAAGAGATTAGGGTTCTTGACAACGATGTCGTACATGTAAATGGAGTTGAACTTGTTGAAGTCTTTGGGGAGAGAGATGAGGTCGATGGAGGAGTGTTTGTGGAACTGGTAGAGGTCGGGGTCGCCGCCGTAGTACCGCTCCCACCCCAAACCCCTCAGGATTTGGTCGAGGCAGCTGTACGACGACACCACCTGCCCAGACGGAAGGTGCACCAGCACCTTCCGCTTGGAGGTGGCGCCACGCTTGCTCTCCGCATAGTCGGAGGCGCCGGGGTTCTCCACGAGCTGCATGACCCCGTTGTTCTTGAAAACCCAAACGCCAGACATTCTCAATCGACCTAGAAAGATGGTGGGAAAATGGGGGTTTAGTTGGTTGAGGGTTTTTGGAAGGTGTGATGGTTTGATGAGTTAAGTGGAGGGTGGGAAGGGTATTTATATGTGTGAGGAGAGAGAGAGAGCTAGCTTTGATAGTGGAATGAAAAAGATGTGTAATGTTGATAGGGTTATGTTTAATAAAACCTAGCTAGATATTGTGGGACCCATTACATTTTTATCTAGCCAGGGTACACGTACAAATATGTTTCTTATATTCTTGTTTTATTTTGGAGGAGAATCTATGGCTCGATTGTGGGCTTTTTCTTTTTTTCTCTTTAAAAGTTCATATATATTGGAGAATCTGAGCTGTGGGGGAACAATATTCGCCCACATTATTATTATATGACCAAATGCAATAAATGTTGCGAAATTGTGTATTAATGCATGTGTGTGTATGTAGATATATTGCTATATATATATATATATATATTTTGCTGTGACCACTTACATCACATGTCCCACACGTGAAGGGGTCAGGAGAGGAATTTTTTGTGATTGTTACTCTTTGATCAAAGAGAAACTATGTGGATATATATTGGTGCTGATTATTTGTGCATAGGCTTTTGTACCTCAAGAAATCAATTTTTTATGTTGACATGCATAAGGATCGAACCCGAGTCTCATCACTTAAGTGAGGACCCGGTGGCCAGGTGA